>NC_069686.1:25622176-25807176 GCF_023699985.2 Odocoileus virginianus
ACCCAGAGAAATGTAATTTCCTTTTCATTTATTTAGAAGCTGCATGAGCTGGTCTCTGCTTTCTAATTTTCTTTTTACTAGTTAAGGTAGTAGAGAGAGTTCTCATTTTCTTCATTTTATATTAAAATTGCATAGTTGAGTTTGTGTGCATTTGAAAGAGAAAGACAATATTTTCTGTGATGTTAATTAGCAACTTTCTTATTTCCACTATGCTTTTTTTAATTAAAAATAAACCTTAATATAACATTGATGCTTATTTCCAAAGTTATTTTGAATAGCATCTGCTGATGAGAAGCATGCAAAAAACTTTCATGCCGGTAAATGTAATTACTAATAATTTCATCATGATTGCTATGACTACAATTTACTTATTCTTAATTTATTTTTATAATGAACTGCTTCACTAAAATGACAAATGATTCCATTAGTTAAGAAACTAAAATGTCAATTTACACGTGGTCTTTGGTGACTAATTTGCTGAGTTAAGGTTTTTGTTTTCGTTATGATAATAATATTTGGCTATGCTCTGTGAGCAAAATTTATGAGGTCTTAAATATTAATTTTTCAATTTACTGAAACAAGGTAATTTTCAGCTTTAAAATGTTCGCAGTTTCTCTTTCAGTGTCTTGAATGCACAAGTTTTAGGCACGAACTTCTGAAACAATGTCATCCAAAAAAGAATGCTCACTTTGTTCCCTGGGATCAAAACAATTCTTTTTCACTAATGACTGCAAATATCAGCTCATTTCTAACACAGTTTCCAATGGCAAACATTACTCAGTTGTCAGAAAAGAAAAGGGATTACATCAGCATTCAGAGGGAAAAAATGTTCTGTTCCTTCTCACTCCATAGTCTATGTTCAATCAGCCTGGAGCTAATGGAAACCATTCAGTGCCGAGAAATAAACACACACAGTTGGGCCAATAGTCCAAAATCAAATCTAGTCTATAAGGTGGACAATACATAGTTAGTTCCATTACCGAACCCTCCCTTGAGAGCTGCAGCAGCTTCAGAGCCCTTCTCATTACACACCAGGACCATCTGTAGCAAGCCTGAGCCTGATTTGGGGATGGATAAAGTGCATGGAGAAAAAAAAATAGACTCAGGATCAGGAGCCAGAGAATCCTATTTCAAGTTTAAATTTTGCTTGTGAAAGATCATTTGGTTTTAGACTCAGCAAACAGTGGGCCTCATCACTCACAATGAGGGACGCGTGTAGCAAGGATTACTTCAGATCAGGGAGATTGAAGGTAATTGCCACTTTCCACAGGGATGTCTGCCTCTCCTATAGCTCAGGAGACTTACAGCAGGGTCCCATTAGCTTCAGAGCTTCTATTGCACTTCAAACGGCGAATTCCCTTTCCTGGTGGCATTTGTTTCAGTGTTGTTAAAGTGCATTATTTAATTCTAAATTGTAAATGGAAAGAAGGCCAATGGCTTTGGCATTCTTAAGATCCATAGACACTTTGTGTTTGTGTGGTGTGTGGAATTTAAGAAAGGTTTGGGCTCAAACATAGAGCAGAAAGTTTTTATTTAGTAAAAATGAACCATGAATTCTTACTAACAGGAGCAGATGATGCCAGTTGTTTCTGTTTGGAAGCTAAAAATGGAAAACATTATTACCAATTTTAAAATACATTACAAGATTATGTGCAGTCCTTGGGTATATTCATCCAAAATACACCACCTACCGGCCCCTGGAAGTTGCTTTATCAATATTTTCTCTTGTCATTTTTATTCTGCCCCATTCCCCAAGCAACCTCCAGCTTCATCTGATATCAACATGTCTCTGGAAATCTGATTTTCCTCCTCCCTTTGAATCAGTTTCACAGAGAACTGCAAATGATTGTAGTTTTTTTACTTTTAAATGTCCATTCTATATATCTGTCCAAATCTATATCATCTTTGAAAGTGTTAGCCATTCAGTCATGTCTAACTCTTTTCTACTCCATGGACTGTAGGCCACCAGGCTGCTCTGTCCATGGAATTCTCCAGGCAAGAACACTGAGTGGGTAGCCATTCCCTTCTCGAGGAGAACCTTCCTGATTCAGGGATCAAACCTGGTTCTTCTGCACTGCAGGCAGATTCTTTACCATCTGAGCCACCAGGGAAACCCTGTGTCTATATCTATAGAGAGAGAACACTAACTACATACAAAGTGTCTAGAGATATATAGGCAGGGTGGATTACATTCATTTGAGGGGATCGGAGAAGGCACTCTGAACATTGTTCCTACCTCGGCTTCCCTTCAATCCCTGGGTTGGGAAGATCCTCTGGGGAAGGGAACAGCTACCCACTCCAGTATTCTTGCCTTAGGAATTCCATAGATAGAGGAGCCTTCAGTCCATGGGGTTGCAAAAAAGTTGACACAGCTGAGTGGCTGTCATTTTCACTTTCCCATGCAAGCAGAGGCTGTACTTCTTGTAATTTAAACTCTGAAAGTAACCACCCCTGAATCCAGGACAACCCTGCAGTCCTGAAATTGTACCCCTCACCTCCTGCTCAGCACACACCACAGCAGGGAATCACTCATCACCAGTCACACCCTACTCTGGACCTCCCCTGCTGCTGGAGGTATTTCCAAGCTGGCCAAACAGCGACTCCTTTCCATGACTCCTGTGGCTGCAGAAACTCTAATGATCCTCCCTCCAGGTATGGTAGGGATGATGAGGGCCTCAGCCATGACCTGGCAGTATCTCTAGGTGGCAACCTAACACCCTGGAGAGGTAAGCTGATTCTCAAGCAAGATCCTACAAATGTTTGGCTATATCTTTTCCCACCCATCCTTATACTTTGAGATGTGTCATTTTGCTGTAGACAAAAAAACTTAAGTGGGCAAAGTCATTATTGCTAATGATATTCCCCTGCTCCATCCTAGGAGACAGAACGCTGAACTTCTTTAGAATTTGACTTTTCAGGTTCTTGAACTTGGCTGTGAAATGTCAATGGTCCTTCTGAGTGCTGTTGATAAGTTCCATTCATTTTTCTTTTCAGATCTGATGAATCTCCTTCACCCTAGATTTTGGTACAGACATTTTTAAGAACCTGAGCTCTCTAGTAAGATGGATCTGAATCAGATCTTATTTTTCTAATTTTCTGGTTGTAGATTTGTATTAATTACTTAATTTTTTAACCTCTGTTCCTTCAAATAAAAAATAGGTATAACACTTGTATCATAAGATTATGGTAAGTATTGAATAAATAATGTAAATATCTTTATTAAGTTAGGAATCAGTGAAAAGTATCATTACTGTTAATAATAGCAACAATAATAATATAAATCATATTGCAGTTTGTCCCTTGATTTAGATTTTGTTCAATAGTTTCTGGTCCTCAATAGCACTTACCCAGTACAGACAATTCCCATTATAATACCCAAAATGATGTTCTTGAATATCTTCTTCTCACAAAAAGACAAGTGTTATCACTTACCAAGTAGTTCCTATTGTCAAATACTGAGCTAAGTACACTACAGACAAATCAGTTTTAATCCTTAAAGCAATTATATAAAGTACGTTAGTTTTACTACCATTTTTACAAAAGAGGAAACCAAGACTCAGAAAAGTCAAGTTTACAGAAATCAAATGGCAGTGTTGTGACTTAAATCTCTTTGTCTATGGCAGAGATTGTCATTCATATTTCAATATTCATTTCTTATTCTCATGGCCACACAGACTATATTTTCCAGCCTTCCTTGCAGTAAGAATTCTCCAGGAAACTGGATTTTAGCCAATGGGATATAAGTGAAAGTCATGTGAACAATTCAATTCCTTGCGTCTTTAAAACTCCCATTTAAAATCCTGTAAGTTTTCCCCCACTTTGACTAGCTGGATATCAATACCACATGGTGAGGCAGAGCCTTCATCAATGTGGATCCTTGAATAACAGCATGGAGTAAAGGACTTCCCACCACTCACTCACCTTGCCAGCTCAGCTGGAACAAACTTGCTCTATGTTCGAGACATATGCTTTGTAGTCTTTTTTTTTTTAAATCACAGTCCAACATTACTGTAACTAATACAGTGTCCAATTCCAAAGTATTCTGTCCCTGCTATTATATTATACTGGCAGAAGAACCAGCCAGAAGAGTGTCACAGTTTGCTGTGTTACTTGTTAAAATGTCTAACAGGTATGCTATCTCTACTTTGGAATAAAGGCATTCAAGATTTTAATTAATAGTTTGAAAGTATTGTGAAATGAAACCCTTAAATTAGAGAATTATACATTTCAAAAGTTAAGACGTTTTCCAATTATTCAAAATTATATAAAAATGAAATAGAATAGCTTTAATCATGGAAATCAATCCCTAAAGCTTTTTAAAGGTTGTTTAGCATTAGTGATTGTATTCATGATTTTGTACCTGTCTTTGTGATTGACACATTTTTGAACTGAATTAAATTTTGATATCCCACGCAAAGAATTGACTACACTTTTTAATGGCTGCCCTGGTGGCTCAAATGGCAAAGAATATGCCTGCAATGCTTGGGACCTGGGTTCAATCCCTGGGTCTGGAAAATTCCCTGGAAGAGGGAATGGCTACCTAATCCAGTATTTTTGCCTGGGAAATCCAATGGACAGAGGAGCCTGGTGGGCTACAGTCCATGGAGTCACAAAGAGTCGGACACAGCTAAGCACCTAACACTACAGTACACACTACACTTTATGAAAAGTAGTATTCTATCAAAAGTATCTGCATGTTGGAACTATTAAGTATAAACCTTTTTAAAATATTGCCTTCTCTTAGGTCATGTACACACTGCTATATTTTAAATGGATAACCAACAAAAACCTATTGTATAGCTCATGGAACTCTGCTCAATGTTGCGTGCCAGCCTGGATAGGTGGGGAGTTTGGGGGAGAATGGATGCATGTGTATGTATGGCTGAGTTCCTTTGCTCTTAAGCTGAAACTATCACAACACTGTTAATTGACTATACCCCAATATAAAATGCCTTTGATATTAAAAACAAATAAAATTTTAAAAAAATATTGCCTTCTCTTAACATTGATTAGCAACAATCATGACAAGCAATGAATGATGCTATTGCACAATTTATTTAGAACTTTCAGAATACATATTTTAATCTACAAATGTCCAAATTCAAAGTTTGGTGTCATGGAGGGAAGATCCTATAGAGTATAGTCAAAATAAACATTTTTTAAATTAGACAGCCTTATTTTTATATTTTGTCTTCCACATTTATAAGCTGTGTAACTTTGAGAAATTTACTTAAAAATCTCTTGGCTTCTTTTTTCTTTTTCTGTAAAATAGGAAAAGTGATTATACCTCCCTCAAAGATTGGATGTAGAAGACTGGCAAGAAAAGTATAATATATCAACTGACACATCATAAGTGCTCAATAAATATTATCTTTTTAAAGACTATAATTATTATTAGCCCTAAAAGTTTTCAGAAGTATTTTATTTAACATAATCTTTACATTATTAATATTGTGCTGTTTCAGACATTTCGGATGGAAAATGTGTGAACTATATTAGCATCTGCTATGCCTTAGGAGACATATTGTGAATGAAAATTGTGTCTTTCACAGATATTTCCAAGAGATTTGGAGTTTTTATTTCAGATTCCAGGAAGCAGAGATTTAATGGCTAATATTTAAATGACAGGAAAGGAATTTTTCATTTGGGGTCAAAGCTTTCTCCTTTTGTACATGTAATGATGCCAAAGGATTGCAGAACCCCATTCCTCTAGCTTAATCTGATCCCAAATGATGATTAAATAGAATATTCATTAGTTCTCTCTTCTCTTGAAAAAAGGGAATGAGTTAGAAAATAGTGAGTTTCTACCATTTATTTGGAGATTCGTTTTGTGTGTGTAGTGGTGGGGAGGAGGATATTCTTGTTATATTGTCACTGTTTTTACTTTTAAGAGGTAATATATTTCAGTTTTCAATCTTCTACCCCAAACCTACTTGTCTTGCTTTCAAATGCACTAATCGTTCCTCTTTCAACATAACTCAAGGCACCTCTTGAATCCTGCCTATATCCAGGTTATAGTCACAGAAAGAGTAGATCAACAGATTTTATGTACCAACTGTGAGAATTTTTTAACCACAAATGCCTTCCCTCCCCATGTTACCCCACTGCCACATTAAGAAAGATTTTCAAAGGAAGTAATTCTGGATGATTTGGCAGTACTTCTCATTGAGTAACTGTGATCCTTCATTTAGCCTCTATACATCCGTGTTTCCTCATAGCCAACTAAGCCACACCCTTTCCCCTGCTAAATTCATTCCTTAACCCTAAACACAGCCCTGTTTACTGTGCTTCTATTTCTGTCTATGGCATCATCATCTTTTCATTAGTTCCAAACAGAATCTTGGGCCTTCTTTGACTCCTTCCACCCCTAGTTCTAAAATCAGACATATCTAACTCTATTTTTTTTTCCAATTTTTCTTTTTTTTTTTTTTCCATTTATTTTTATTAGTTGGAGGCTAGTTACTTTACATCATTGCAGTGGTTTTTGTCATACATTGAAATGAATTAGCCATGGATTTACATGTATTCCCCATCCCGGTCCCCCCTCCCACCTCCCTCTCCACCCGATCCCTCTGGGTCTTCCCAGTGCACCAGGCCCGCGCACTTGTCTCATGCACCCAACCTGGGCTGGTGATCTGTTTCACCCTAGATAATATACATATTTCTATGCTGTTCTCTTGAAACATCCCACCCTCGCCTTCTCCCAGAGTCCACAAGTCTGTTCCATACATCTGAGTCTCTTTTTCTGTTTTGCATATAGGGTTATCATTACCATCTTTCTAAATTCCATATATATGTGTTAGTATACTGTAATGGTCTTTATCTTTCTGGCTTACTTCTCTCTGTATAATGGACTCCAGTTTCATCCATCTCATTAGAACTGATTCAAATGAATTCTTTTTAATGGCTGAGTAATATTCCATGGTGTATATGTACCACAGCTTCCTCATTCATTCGTCTGCTGATGGGCATCTAGGTTGCTTCCATGTCCTGGCTATTATAAACAGTGCTGTGATGAACATTGGGGTGCACGTGTCTCTTTCAGATCTGGTTTCCTCGGTGTGTATGCCCAGAAGTGGGATTGCTGGGTCATATGGCAGTTCTATTTCCAGCTTTTTAAGAAATCTCCACACTGTTTTCCATAGTGGCTGTACTAGTTTGCATTCCCACCAACAGTGTAAGAGGGTTCCCTTTTCTCCACACCCTCTCCAGCATTTATTGCTTGTAGACTTTTGGATAGCAGCCATCCTGACTGGTGTGTAATGGTACTTCATTGAGGTTTTGATTTGCATTTCTCTGATAATGAGTGACATTGAGCATCTTTTCATGTGTTTTTTTGCCATCTGTATGTTTTCCTTGGAGAAATGTCTGTTTAGTTCTTTGGCCCATTTTTTGATTGGGTCATTTATTTTTCTGGAGTTGAGCTGGAGGAGTTGCTTGTATATTTTTGAGATTAATCCTTTGTCTGTTGCTTCGTTTGCTATTATTTTCTCCCAATCTGAGGGCTGTCTTTTCACCTTGCTTATAGTTTCCTTTGTTGTGCAAAAGCTTTTAAGTTTCATTAGGTCCCATTTGTTCATTTTTGCTTTTGTTTCTAATATTCTGGGATGTGGGTCATAGAGGATCCTGCTGTGATTTATGTTGGAGAGTGTTTTGCCTATGTTCTCCTCTAGGAGTTTTATAGTTTCTGGTCTTACATTTAGATCTTTAATCCATTTTGAGTTTATTTTTGTGTATGGTGTTAGAAAGTGTTCTAGTTTCATTCTTTTACAAGTGGTTGACAAGTTTTCCCAGCACCACTTGTTAAAGAGGTTGTCTTTTTTCCATTGTATATCCTTGCCTCCTTTGTCAAAGATAAGGTGTCCATAGGTTTGTGGATTTATCTCTGGGCTTTCTATTCTGTTCCATTGATCTATATTTCTGTCTTTGTGCCATTACCATACTGTCTTGATGACTGTGGCTTTGTAGTATAGTCTGAAGTCAGGCAGGTTGATTCCTCCAGTTCCATTCTTCTTTCTCAAGGTTACTTTGGCTATTCGAGGTTTTTTGTATTTCCATACAAATTGTGAAATTATTTGTTCTAGTTCTGTGAAAAATACCATTGGTAGCTTGATAAGGATTGCATTGAATCTATAGATTGCTTTGGGTAGTATAGCCATTTTGACAATATTGATTCTTCCAATCCATGAACACGGTATATTTCTCCATCTGTTTGTGTCCTCTTTGATTTCTTTCATCAGTGTTCTATAGTTTTCTATGTATAGGTCTTTTGTTTCTTTAGGTATATATACTCCTAAGTATTTTATTCTTTTTGTTGCAACGGTGAATGGTATTGTTTCCTTAATTTCTCTTTCTGTTTTCTCAGTGTATAGGAATGCAAGAGATTTCTGTGTGTTAATTTTATATCCTGCAACTTTACTGTATTCGTTGATTAGCTCTAGTAATTTTCTGGTAGAGTCTTTAGGGTTTTCTATGTAGAGGATCATGTCATCTGCAAACAGAGAGAGTTTCACTTCTTCTTTTCCTATCTGGATTCCTTTTACTTCTTTTTCTGCCCTGATTGCTGTGGCCAACACTTCCAAAACTATGTTGAATAGTAGTGGTGAGAGTGGGCACCCTTGTCTTGTTCCTGATTTCAGGGGAAATGCTTTCAATTTTTCACCATTGAGGGTGATGCTTGCTGTGGGTTTGTCATATATAGCTTTTATTATGTTGAGGTATGTTCCTTCTATTCCTGCCTTCTGGAGAGTTTTAATCATAAATGGATGTTGAATTTTGCCAAAGGCCCTTTCTGCATCTATTGAGATAATCATATGGTTTTTATCTTTCAATTTGTTAATATGGTGTATTACATTGATTGATTTGTGGATATTAAAGAATCCTTGCATTCCTGGGATAAAGCCCACTTGGTCATGGTATATGATTTTTTTAATATGTTGTTGGATTCTGTTTGCTAGATTTTTGTTAAGGATTTTTGCATCTATGTTCATCAGTGATATTGGCCTGTAGTTTTCTTTTTTTGTGGCATCTTTGTCTGGTTTTGGAATTAGGGTGATGGTGGCCTCATAGAATGAGTTTGGAAGTTTACCTTCTTCTGCAATTTTCTGGAAGACTTTGAGTAAGATAGGTGTTAGCTCTTCTCTAAATTTTTGGTAGAATTCAGCTGTGAAGCCATCTGGTCCTGGGCTTTTGTTTGCTGGAAGATTTCTTATTGCAATTTCGATTTCCTTGCTTGTGATGGGTTTGTTAAGATCTTCTATTTCTTTCTGGTTCAGTTTTGGAAAGTTATACTTCTCTAAGAACTTGTCCATTTCTTCCAAGTTGTCCATTTTATTGGCATAGAGCTGCTGGTAGTAGTCTCTTATGATCCTTTGTATTTCAGTGTTGTCTGTTGTGATCTCTCCATTTTCGTTTAACTCTAAAATAGCATTCACATTCAGCCTCCTACTCTCTCTCTTCACAGCTTCTTCCATAGTCTCGGCTTCACCCACCTCTCACCTAGACTAATCTCTTTGTCTCCGTTCACTTTCAACCCACCCAACACCTAATCTACTTACTCCCTTAGCATAATTCTCTTTCTAAAGCATAGCTATAACACTGATATCCCCTGTTTAAAACACTGGGATACTGTATTAAGAAACCAGCTCATGCTTTGTTCTCACCACGTTTCCCTTTCTGCTAAAACAAAATCTTTCCAAGTTGTTAGACTTGGGTTTTATTGAAAAGAAGTTGCAAGGTAGAAAGTAGGAATTCCTTGCAGTAAACTGCTTTTGCCAACTTTTGCTCTCTACAGCTAAGAACATTGAAAAGATTGTTCTCCCGGGCATGTGAGAGGAGAGTTTCTCTGTGGAACCAAGGTGTCCCACACAACACCGAACATCAGATTATTCTTCTCTTGTAAGAGCTTTATTTCTTGGGGGGCTAGAGAAAGATTCACTGTAGTTGATGTTGGCAATGGACTCAGTGGTGGCGCATGGTGTCAGAGGAGCAGGCACCAGCCACCTTTGGGCAGAATCTCTGTCGATGATGGGGTCCTCTGGAAACAGACTTGAAACAGAGTTTTGTGTGCAGAGTGTTTGTTAGAGATCATCACCCATACTAAAGAAAGGAAGAGGGTCAGAAGAAGGGATTCGGTGGTGGGAGCAACTTAATTGTGGTGCAAAGCCTTGGTCAACCCAGCATGGAGCTCTTGGGTGAAAACTGCTATCAGAGGCTGCCCTGGGAAGGATACAATATTGGGTAAAGAGTGTCTTTGGGCCTGAAGCAGAAGACCCTAAAGGAGCTGAGAGCTGGAAGTTGTCTGCTGATTGATCACCCCCTCATGGCTGAGTGACAAGCCCTTCTCTTTCTTCCTGTTAATTGTCAAGCACAAACAGGGGTGAGAGTAAAGTCTTTTCAGTCTCCCTGCCTTTGAATATCATAGATGGAAACAGTCAAGACAAAAAATTCCTAAGAGCTGAAGTCCAGCATTAGGGTGGCTGGCAGCTTGGCCAAAACTGCAAACCCATCAGTAGCCAAGGTGAGAGCCAACAGGGGAATTTGTGGACACACATGAGCATTTCTAAAAATTTTCAAAATTATTTAGGAGAGATAAACCTATTTAAAAAACTAGAGATTCTGAAGCCAAGCAATTGGAGATTGAATCACAAAAATTTGAACTTTATATGCACTGTTCAAAAGGGCAAGTCTGTGATATTTGGGTTACAGTATTTACATATCTGCAAGTTTGCCTTCCTAACTAGATTTTGAATTTCACAAGATTGAAAATATCTCTTTGTGCTTACAAGACATTAAATACACATGCTGATGAAAATGAAAGGATTTACACTTATATTTGGGGTCTCAAATTCTGAGTTGATTAATATATTTAGATTGCATACTCTTCTACTGTCTAAAGAAGCAGAGTTGGTTATTTTAAAAGGATTGTATTGTCAATAAGCATGTGCATACAAGCTATGTTACCTACAATATGAATAAATTGTATGGCATTGTAAATTACCTCAAACAAACCTTCTCTCATGAGTGTGTATGGGGAGAGGGTAAAAGAAGATAAGTACTTGTGTAATGTGTATGTGGAAAAGAGAAAGATAGAATAAGGGTTATATATATTCTGAAGTCTACCTTAGAAACCCACTTCTGAAGTAAAAATGTTTAGAAAACACTGGTCAAGTTCCATGAAATAAAGAGAATAAAAAGTTGGGTGTCAAAAACTAATTGCTGTGTCAGTCAGTCAGCCTGCAAAATGATTAAGACAAAGGAGAATGAAATGAGCTCCTAGTCATATATAATAACTGACATTTGTAAAGTGCTTTCACTTACATTTTTCCCAGTTGACCAGCTAGGACATGAATCATAATCTTCCTCACTTTACATATGAGGAAACTGATGTCAGATGCCTAGTTGAGGACAGAAATATGATTTTGAATCTGTGGTAACTGATACAACATCCTCTCTCCTATGATGTGCTAATTAGCTACTGATGCTGAATTGAAAACATCCTTAAATTTGTATGTGGTAAATAGTATTCATTCATCTTTTCATTAGCTCAATCCACAAGAACTTAATGAGCTCAGGGATCAAGGACACCAAGTGGTGGGCAGATACAGATAAAATAAACCAGATTCCTGCCCTGAGAATGACTACATTCTGAAGCATACGATTCCTCAGAGATAGGGAAGAAGGATGTTCTCAGATGTGCTTTTATGATAAATCTAGGAAGAAGAATAAATAAGGTTTCATGAAAATGATCTTGGGAGAAGCAGCCTAAAGTAAAGCAGCATACGGTTTTCTCCGTCTGGAGTACTGGAGTATGCAATATCAGATCTTTAGGTGGATGAACTAGTTGGAAACATAAGAGAAGTCATACCGTTGAGGTTGCTGTCTGCACTATTGAAGAATTAGTTCTGCACACAGTGAGGGCTAATTAAGCTAAAGAATCACAATTTTAGAACCAACAGCATGACTATGCAGCAACATGGAAACTGCTTTCATTTAAGGAAGTGGGTAGCATAAAGGAAAGTTAAGCCATAGAAATGGTCAGTGGGGAGAAATGTAGCAGTCCAAACTATCAATGGGTAAGTCTGGAGGGAGGCTGGGTGGATAGTTTAGGAGTTATTTAAAAGGCAGTCTTTACTGGATTTCTTAATAGGTTTCAAATAGGAAAATCTAATGATAGAAAGTGAGATGCGTTTTCTCTGGGATATAGGAAAACAAACAAGGATAGATTTATTGATGGGAAAATGAGCAAGTGCATGTTGGCTTTATCTGTCAATGAAGAGGCTAGTTCACCTGTTACAGAGGGGGAAATGGCCAAGTGGGAGAGCAGTTTGACATTGCCTCTGTGCGCGACAAAGAGCAGCAGGTAAAAAGATCTCCGACATCCTGGCCTGTCTGAAGGTCTTTGTCACACACTTGCAGCATCAGTGTTACACAAGTCAAGGCAATTCCTCTTCAGTGGCTCTCAGCTCTTCAGTGCCCAAGCCAAAAGTGCCAGGCTGTGTAGATCCTCTCTGGTGTTGGGTTAATTTGGCAGAATGATGGGAGTTGAAATATTATTCCATGACTTCTGAGCCGGGTACAACAAAAAGCATGGAGAATTGGAGCCGAGACTGGCGATTTCAGTGAAAAGATTGGCTGGAGTGGGAGTAGAGATGAGAAGAACCAGAAGAGCATGTCATGTCAGAAAGAGTACATTGTAATTTACACTGTCGGAATTCATACAATGTTTCTGTGCACAGTGCCGGGTGGTAGTCTTATACCGCATTGTATTATGCAGAATAACATGTTAGAGGTAGAAAGGACTTTAGAGACCATCTATTCTCATCCCCTCGTTTTACAGATGACAAAAGTGCACCCTAGAAATCAGGCAGCTAGCTAGTGCAGACATGAGAGATGAAACACTGACTTTAGCCAGAGGTCTGCCCACCCCCCAGTAGAGCTTAAATATTAACAAAGATTTGTTAAACGCTTGCTAAATGTGAGGCCATTGATAAGCACTGATTGATATATTAAATATAATCCCTATTCTCAAGGAATTTGCTACCTAGTGTCCTATTGAGATTTCATATTATATTTCAAATGAAACAATTATTAAGGTGACATTCTGAAAAACCAGGAATCCATACTCCCTCTAAATTAAGCAAGGTTTGTCATCAAAGGGTTGAATAGCTGCCCTTTTTCTTGTGGAATCACAATTTTCTACCACCAAGCATAGATAGTGGCGTAATATTTATGTCCTAGGACCACAAATGATAGTTTCTATTAATAGTGCCTACTGAAAACAAAATAAATAAACTGGAAAGTTGTTTCATATCTTTATTTTCCTATCTGCAATATTAAACTGTGTTCATTGTTCCCTTAGCTTTTCCTGCTAACTACCAATTTCTGGTGAGGATGAAATTAAAATTGTGTGCAAAAATGCATCATTTTTTTCTCAGCAATTATTTTTATGTTCTTCACCTCTGGTGAAATGACCCCAACCCACTGCACAATTTTATAAGAGACAATCAAGAGTTTTACAGGGAAAAAAAAAAACCAAATATTTTATTAAATTAATTTTAAAAGAAATATTTGAACATGAAAATATACATAGTATAAATATTTTATGTGGGAAATAGCAATAAAAATTAATATTTAGTTATATTATTCATGTGCAAGGGGAAAAACCTGCTAACTCATTTGGAATCCAATGGTCCTCATCCTAGAATATTCCATATAGCATATATGGAACAATTTTGCTGTACCGTATTTTAACATTTGGTTATATTAACTCTGTTTTACAGCTTTAAAAGTATACTAATGCTTTTGTTTCTCACATATTTTCTTGAGTGCTCACATACTTACAGAGATATGTTATATAAAGGTAAATGTGAAATTCACAAAACCACTACAAGCAAATTGGAAAGAATATAATACAATAGATATTAAAACTTAATGAAATGTGAGAGTGAGATCATGACCACCATGTCCGTTTACAATACGTAACTGGGCTGGGGAAGTAACCCGTTACACTGGCTCTTCTATGTGGATGAGTGCAGTTCTTCAGGAATGGCCAAAGTCTTCAGGTGTAGCTTTCAAAACACTCTTTTAAAACTGTCAAAGATGCCTTAACAGTCTGAGTAATTTAGTTCAGATCCTCAGGGTTCTTTATTCCCATGAAATACAATCTTCTCTGGGAGACTTATCACACTGAAATTATTCCTATGAGAATCCCTTTCAAAATTTTTATTTATTTTGATCCAAACTTCTTGCACAGAAAAGAAAGTGATTAAAAATAAGGTTCTGTGATAGATGTCAAAGTTCTTACTGTCCTTATATATGTATTTTCATGGAATAGTCAATCAGCCCGGAGCAGTCCCTGAAAAATATTTAACCCCTGAAATGACTCTTGAAAGTGCAAAAAGTAGTTGCTCAGTTGTCTCTGACCCTTTGCAAGCCTTTGGACTGTAGCCCGCCAGGCCCCACTGTCCATGGGACTTCCCAGGCAAGAACACTGGAGTGGATTGCCATTTCCTTCTCCAGGGGATCTTCCCAGCGCAGGGATCAAACTCGTGTCTCCTGCATTAGCAGGCTGCTTCTTTACGCTAAGCCACCTAGGAGAGTTCCACCCTGCAGAAATGAAAGCACCAGAACTGGTCATTACTAGATAAAGTTCAGATAAGGTATTCCTTTACTTAGCACTTGGTCACACTCTGCTGCCAGTTACTCTTAGTCAGTGACTCACGTACGAATTTTAGATGCCGATTTCAGAACGAGTGTATAGAGCTGTATGCCTCAGTTCCTGGTCACTACAATAGACCTAAGGTGCTGGTAAGAGATAGACATAAGACAGAATCCCTGGCATTCTACCCTGCTCATTATGGGAAGCCAGAAAGTGCTACCTGATGTTGAAGTCTCCTTGCCCACGGGCATTAAAGCCAATCTATTGACATCAGGTTGTGGTGAAAGAAAGTGCAGCATTTATTGCCAGACTCTGAGCAAGGAGGCCAAGCAACTAGCACACAAAAGGCTCAAACTCCCCTCAAGCTTTCAGGACAATGTTTTTAAACATCGGGTAAGGGAAAGTGTTGCAGCTGTGTGATCAGCGCATGGACATTCTTCTGATTGGTTGGTGGCGAGTAATCAGGAGGGGAAGTGACATTATCAACCTTCTGGTTATAACCTGTCTGAGTTCTACATGCTTGTGGGTTACATTCAGTCAGCTTTCTCCACTGGTAAGGGTTTCGGTATCTGCAGGACAGCTCAAAGGATATGGCTCAGAATATTATCTGTAGTCTTCGAGGAGGAACTAAAAGTCCTTGACTTTGTTTACAGGCTAAACTATTATTATTTTGTCTTGCTTGCTTGTTTTCCTTGGTTTCTGCACTTTCCCACTTCTCTGATTATATTTATTTTTTGAAATTTGGGGACGGCCTAGGAGGCTAAAGTTTTTCTACAAACCAGAGGAAGGTGGAAGACCTGGCATGGGGTCTATCGCAGGAAGGCCTCATAGAATCCTGCTTGCTTACATTCTTTTTGTGGAAATAAAAGCAGGTATGTGAAATATCTCAGCAGATCATTTAATTAACTCAAACTACAAAACAAGCCTAGCATGGTTGTTGGAAATCCTTCACAGTGAATAACCATCTAAGATGTAGTCTAAATAAAAGTGAAGACAATGTATTTTTAGTTCATGTGACATTTAAAATGTGTAAAATTTTCTAGGTAATGATTTGACGATGCTTCCATTCATGTGTGCTATTTCTCCTGGGCAAAAATTTCAGGAACAAGGGGAAGAAAGTAATTCTCCTAGTGGATCCCTCATTCACAACCCCTCTTTTCGAGACTGTACTGCCAAATTCAAAATCATGTAGAGAAGTTGAATTTATTATATTTCCTAGCAACATGCAACAAATAATTATAGCAAATAATAAGCTAAAGAAGGTGACTTAAGTAATAGCTAAGAAGGCTTTACTGCTTTTATATATTCCTTCCATCACTAAGATAATTTTCTAGGCTTTCAAAATGGGGTGAGAACAACATCATAATTACTTTTATTTGGCTTGATTTAGATCTGGGGTCATGTAGAAAACTGTAAAAATTACACATATATAATATAAAATGTATATTTATACACATGTATCAAAAAGAACCATTCACTAAAACATACAGCTTACAGAAAGATAAAAAAAAAGTGGGATTTTTATTTTGTCAAAACCTTGTTAGTCATGTTTTGGTTTTGGATTTGCAGTCCATGGAGTATTTTATACTTCTCAAATTTCTTCTGTTCACTTGTGACTCTCAAACCTAATAGAAATCTCTTTTTCCCCTTCAAGTAATACTTGTCTGCTTCTAGAGCTACCAGGGGAATACTTTTTAAAAAATTGTTCAAACCAGCTAGAGCAGTGCACAAATACACACCGAATAGGAACATATTGAAAAAACAGCCTTCAAAATAACCAAAATCATCTAAAGGCTCCTTGTAAAAAAATACAGAGAACAAAGTTAACGGAGTGCCTTAAGGGCTTAGTTTCAATTTCTGCTATAATCCACCATTTCAGATAGAGTTAATTCACTAGACTGTGTACATATGGATAATTTAATTCCACAGATAATCTCTAATATTTGTCTAGGGATAAAATGTCAAACTTTTCCCACTAAACCTTTTCACCTCACCTTTGGACAAGTGGTCAAATGGGGGAATTTGTGGTTGTCTTCTCGTTTGCCTAACTGTATGCCAAGGACAATGCAAACAGAGTATGAAGCAGATCTCCCCATCCCTCTCCTATCTCAGTTATGTCTTGCCCAGGCTGGGCGAGGGAAGTAAACCATGAAATAGTAAAATGCAAAAGTCAGAGGTTTTTTAAAAAAAGACATTTAACTTATTTTAATAATAGAGGGATTGTTATAATATTTTAGTGTAATATAAATAAAATTAAACCCTTCACATTGAAAGTGGATACTTGGTTGCTCTGTTTAGAAAGGCAATATTGAAAAAAACCTTAGGATTTTGAGGCAAAAGTCATGTGTTTCAATCACAGCTCCACCATTTGCTGAGTGACTCTCAAAAAGTTATAAAAATCCATGAATCTTGTATATTATCATATGTGAAATAGATCCCCAGTCCAGGTTGGATGCATGAGACAGGGTGTTCAGGGCTGGTGCACTGGGATGATCCTGAGGGATGGGATGGGGAGGGAGGTGGGAGGGGGTTCAGGATGGGGAACACATGTACACCCATGGCTGATTCATGTCAATGTATGGCAAAAACCACTACAATATTGTAATTAGCCTCCAATTAAAATAAATTAATTTTTTAAAAATCCATGAATCTTAGTTTTGTTATCTATAAGATGGAAATAATAATAACCTTCTCAAAGTGTTGTTATAAGGATTAAGTAAGGTCACACACATAAAAAGTTGTTTTAAAACATAACTGCTGCATAGTTGTTATCAGTCCATCCTAAATCAGTCCCGAATATTCATTGGAAGGACTGATGCTAAAGCTGCAACTTCCGATACTTTGGCCACCTGTTATGAAAACTGACTCATCTGAAGATCCTGATACTGGGAAAGATTAAAGGAGGGACAGAGGATGAGATGGTTGGATGGCATCACCGACTCAATGGACATGAATTTGAGTAGGCTCAAGGAGTTGGTGATGAACAGGGAGGCCTGGCGTGCTGCAGTCCATGGGATCACGAAGAGTAAAACACAACTGAGTGACTGAACTGACTGAACTGAAAGTATAGAATGTGAGAACTCTAATATTGGTTGTGCATGAGGCCAGGGTGTTTCAAAGTAACTGAACTTCAAAATATTACTGTCAGCAGCAGTCAGTGGAGCTCACTATAGGCTCCTATTTTTATAAACTCCATTATAATTCAACATGATCTACACATAGTAGCTGCTCACAAAATCATTTCCTGATAGACAGACTGAGATTCAGGACAGTAACCAAGCATCTTCAATGCATCTTGTTTTCTGGTCGGCTAGGAATGGATAACTAGACAAGAAAAAATAATTTGCTTTTGTAAAAAAAAAAATGATTTATATGTAAAGTATAAATATATTTATGAATATATATAAAATATATATTTCAAGTGGAAATATTATAATAAAAACAATTTTTAAGTATTAGTAACTCACTTCTCAACAATCAAGATGCCAATTCTTTTACAAATATCATTTTCTGGGACTTGTTATATGTGGTATATATACAGAGGCCAAAGGCTATGGAGTTCTAACTTTATACTTTTCTTCAAAAAGCTTTGTATACTCCTGAAATGTGTCCCTAAATTTGGAAGATATATATTTTCCTAGGCAATTTACTTGCTTTATATAAGAAGAGAAAATATGACAAACTTTAATTTAGAAGAAATTACAAGTGGTCTCTTTTTCATTTATTTTGTGCACATTCAAATAAAGGATTTACTTTTTAGCTGCAATCAGCATCACCGAAGTGAATCACCTCCAAAGAGAGAGTTGCTAGACAAAAAAATTCCACACCTGGCATAAATATCATAGAATTAACAAATTTCTATTCCTTAGTGTGCTTATCAGATGACTTTCAGTTGCAAGTTGCAAGAATCTCAACTTCAGTGAGCTTAAGAAACAAAAGGAAAATTCATTGGCTCTTTCTACCTCTGTCTTTCTTCTCAGTGTTATTATTGTTCAGTCACTAAGTCATGTCCAACTTGCAACTGGACTACAGCACACCAGGTTCCCCTGCCCTTCACTATCTCCCAGTGATTGCTCAAATTTATGTCCACTGAGTCAATGATGCCATACAACCTCTGTCACCCCTTTCTCCTCCTGTCCTCAGTCTTTCCCAGCATCAGGGTCTTTTCCAATGAGTTGGTTCTTTCATCTGGAGGCCAAAGTACTGGGGCTTCAGGATCTGTTCTTCCAATGAATATTCAGGGTCAATTTTCTTTAGGATTGACTGGTTTGATCTCGATGCTGTCTAAGCGACTCTCAAGAGTTTTCTGTAGCTCCACAATTTGAAAGCATTCATTCTTTGGTGCTCAGCCTTCTTTATGGTCCAACTCTCATATCTGTGCATGGCTATGGGAAAAACCACAGCTTTGACTATATGGACTTTTGTCAGCAAAGTGATGTCTCTGATTTTTAATATGCTGTCTACTTTTGTCATAGCTTTCTTTCCAAGGAGAAAGCTTTTTTTTTTTTTTTTTTTAATTTCATGACTGCAGTAACTGTCCACAGTGATTTTGGAGTCCCCCAAAATAAAATCTGTCACTGCTTTTTCCCATTCTATTTGCCATGAGGTGATGGGACCAGATGCCATGATCTTAGTGTTTCGAATGTTAAGTTTCAAGCCAGCTTTTTTCACTCTCCTCTTTCACCTTCATCAAGAGGCTCTTTAGTTCTTTGCTTTCTGTGGTTAGGGTGGTATCATCTGCATGTGTGAGGCTGTTGGTATTTCTCCCAGCAGTCTTCTTTTCTTGAATTAGAAGATACTTGCAACATTGTGATGATTTTTGCCATACATCAACATGAACCAGCATTAGGTATACATATGTCCCCACCCTCTTGAGCCCCCACCCACCTCCCCCCCCATTCCACCCCTCCAGCTTGTCACAGAGCAGTGACTTTGGGTTCCCTGTGTCATACATCAAACTTCCACTGGCTATCTGTTTTACATATGATAATGTATATATTTCAATGCTATTCTCTCATATCATACCACCCTCTCCGTCCCCCTCTATGTCTCCATTGCTGCCCTGCAAGTAGGCTCATCAGTACCATCTTTCTATATTCCATATATGTGCATTAATATACCATATTTGCTTTTCTCTTTCTGACTTACTTCACTCTGTATAATAGGCTCTAAAATCATTTACCTCATTAGAACTGAATCAAATGTGTTCCTTTTTATAGCTGAGTAATATTCCATTGTGAATATGTACCACAACTTCCTTATTCATTCATCTGTCAATGGACAACTAGGTTGCTCCATGTCCTATATATTGTCAATAGTGTTGCAATGAACATTGGGGTACATGTATCTCTTAAGAAATATCCAAAGAATGAAACTAGTACACCTTCTAACACCATACACAAAAATAAACTCAAAATGAATTAAAGATCTAAATGTAAGACCAGA
This sequence comes from Odocoileus virginianus, assembly GCF_023699985.2. Classification (NCBI taxonomy): domain Eukaryota; kingdom Metazoa; phylum Chordata; class Mammalia; order Artiodactyla; family Cervidae; genus Odocoileus; species Odocoileus virginianus. Next base: position 25,642,281 of record NC_069686.1, read on the forward strand.
AACTATAAAACTCCTAGAGGAGAACATAGGCAAAACACTCTCCAACATAAATCACAGCAGGATCCTCTATGACCCACATCCCAGAATATTAGAAACAAAAGCAAAAATGAACAAATGGGACCTAATGAAACTTAAAAGCTTTTGCACAACAAAGGAAACTATAAGCAAGGTGAAAAGACAGCCCTCAGATTGGGAGAAAATGATAGTAAACGAAGCAACAGACAAAGGATTAATCTCAAAAATATACAAGCAGCTCCTGCAGCTCAATTCCAGAAAAATAAATGACCCAATCAAAAAGTGGGCCAAAGAATTAAACAGACATTTCTCCAAAGAAGACATACAGATGGCTAACAAACACATGAAAAGATGCTCAACGTCACTCATTATCAGAGAAATGCAAATCAAAACCACAACTAGGTACCATTACATGCCAGTCAGGATGGCTGCTATCCAAAAGTGTACAAGCAATAAATGCTGGAGAGGGTGTGGAGAAAAGGGAACCCTCTTACACTGTTGGTGGGAATGCAAACTAGTACAGTCACTATGGAGAACAGTGTGGAGATTCCTTAAAAAACTGGAAATAGAACTGCCATATGACCCAGTAATCCCACTCCTGGGCATACACACTGAGGAAACTAGATCTGAAAGAGACATGTGCACCCCAGTGTTCATCACAGCACTGTTTATAATTGCCAGGACATGGAAGCAACCTATATGCCCATCAGCAGATGAATGGATAAGGAAGCTATGGTACATATACACAATGGAATATTACTCAGCCATTAAAAAGAGTTCATTTGAATCAGTTCTAATGAGATGGATGAAACTGGAGCCCATTATACAGAGTGAAGTAAGCCAGAAAGATAAACACCAATACAGTATACTAACGCATATATATGGAATTTAAAAAGATGGTAACGATGACCCAACATGCAAAACAGAAAAAGAGACACAGATGTATAGAACAGACTTTGGGACCCTGTGGGAGAAGGCGAGGGTTGGATGTTCTGAGAGAACAGCATTGAAACAAGTATACTATCAAGGGTGAAACAGATCACCAGCCCAGGTTGGATGCATGAGACAAGTGCTCAGGGCTGGTGCACTGGGAAGACCCAGAGGGATGGTTTGGGGAGGGAGGTGGGAGGGGGGATCGGGATGGGGAACACATGTAAATCCATGGCTGATCCATGTCAATGTATGGCAAAAACCACTACAATATTGTAAAGTAATTAGCCTCCAACTAATAAAAATAAAAGAAAAAATAAATAAATAAAACTAAAAAAAAAAAACCCATCATTTATGTTTGATGATTGTAATGGAATCCAACTAGGAATCAATAAAAGAAAGACAATGAAACAAAAAAAAAGAAAAAGAAAAAGAAATATCCATACTAGTCACCATAGTGTCTGTATCAATTTGCATTTCTACCAACAGTGTAAGAGGGTTCTCTTCTCCACACCCTATTCTCCCAGCAATCTTGATTCCAGCTTGTGATTCATTCAGCCCAGCATTTCTCATGATATACTCTGCATAGAAATTAAATTAGCAGGGTGACAATATACAGCCTTAATGTACTCCTTTTCCAATTTTGAACCAGTTAGTTGTTCCATATTTGCTTCTAACTGTTGCTTCTTGACCTGCATACAAGTTTCTCAGGAGACTGGTATAGTGGACTGGTACTCCCATCTCTTGAAGAATTTTCCACTGTTTCTTGTGATCCACACAGTCAAAGGTTTTAGTTAGTCAATGAACCAGAAGTAGATATTCTTCTGGAATTCCCTTGCTTTCTCTATGATCCAACTGAATTTGGACGTTTAATCTCTGGTTCCCCTGCTTCTTTAAAACCCAGTTTGCACACCTGGAAGTTCTTGGCTCCCATACTCCTGAAACCCACACTGAAGGGTTTTGAACATCATCTTACTAGCATGTGAAATGAGGATGATTGTACGGTAGTGTCAACATTCTTTGGCATTGCCCTTCTTTTTCTCATTGTCCTTCATCCTGATTCTCTTTTGCTGCCATAATTCTGCCTTGGGTAGTACCGTAACCAGCAGAAGCACAGGATCCGCATGCCAATACCTCTACTACCAGGGAAAACCAGAATGCTCCCTTTCCAAGCTCCCCGGTTATATTTTTACCCTGGAAAAACCTCTTGAAGCCTTAAGAGGCACTCCTTGGGCCAGTCTTGGGGTCAAGCATATATGTGTGTGTATTGGGGAGCAGAGTCTAAGACCAGAAGAAGTGTGGAAAGTAAAAGAATTCTGGGAAGACAGAATTAATAGCTTTGATATTTAGCATAAAAACAAATTATTTTCATTTGTAAAGGCCATTTTAGAAATTCCATTAACTTCTATAATAATGTGAATGAGTATTTTTAGCTAAACAATATAAGAAGAGGAAATGCTTTGAGTTATTAAAATAACTATAATATCATTAAAGAGGACAGTACAGCCTTAGATATTACTTTACATGAAGGAAAATTTTTATATATAATTACTGAATTTGAACAAATTCTCTAACAATGAAATCAAAATGTGATATTGAGGGTTATATAGTCCTTTGACATCTTAGAAGACAAACTCCATTACTCCTTCTGAGAAAATTAACTCACTAAAACATTTCAGCATCATATTCCTTAAACATCACATTTCATATCAGCAGGACTAGAAAGACATCCTGACCTCTAAAAAAATGCTTCAAGTAAGTACTGTTTCTCCAGATTAAACCATCAAAATATCAAGGAGATGAATATATATCAAAGCCTTGAAAGAGAGCTGAGTTGCAACTCCCTCTCTATTTTGTTAGTGGTCAATGGTGTGTCTCTTCTACAGGTTAAGCAAATTGTATTAGTTTCATTACTGGAGAGTTTTTCAGAGACTTTGATGAGCTACCATGTAACATTTCCAAATCTATGTGATTCACAGAGCATTTTTAAAAATTACCCCCACCCCCAGAATACTTATTATCCTCTTCCATACAGTGATACTGTTTAGTAACAGGTTCCCATATATTTATTTATTTTTTTTCCACTTATTTTTATTAGTTGGAGGCTAATTACTTTACATCATTGCAGTGGTTTTTGTCATACACCCATATATTTATGACCTGAAGCTTGCTCATTCTTACATATTTCTTTGACTTTTAAGTAGGACCAAATGTTTAATGAACTTTTATAATTAAGAAGGTCATCTTGTTGAGTCTTCTAAAAAATATTTATAAAATTCATGTGACATGTAGTTTTTGAATTTTTAATTTGTGATTTCAGAAGAGCATAACAGAATATTTAAAATTAGGGTATGAATAATCTCTACTACTTAAATGGCTAGAAAATATATTGATAATGCTTTTCACCACGACATTCCTCTTTCAGCCCTCGAGTTTGCTGAAGATAAAAGAAAGCTAAGAATTACTATATCTTGCAAGCTCTCCTATTCAGCCATCCTCTGACACTCCCCACAACCAACACCAAAGATACAGTTGACCACAGCATTGCTCAGAGAAACAAGCAAAGAGTCAGAAATGCTAAAATGGTCTCAGACAAGTCAATTAAATCCTTGACTCTTGGTTTTCCACTATTAGAAAAAAGGGGGGGTTTAGAATATTATAGCATTTATTCATCATATTATATTATTGTGAAGAATCAATAGGTAACATACAGGAGGATAAACAAGTTATACTATATAGCTAATAATTTTTTATTACTTTGATACAGTCTATGCAGGCTCTCTAACCTTCAGTCATCCTACACACTGATGAAGACACACTTCATAAATTGGGTTACTTCTCTGTTGGGAAGGCCTGTTGGATGTCTTCTGCTTCCCCTCCAGGTTCCCTATCCAATCTCTCTATCCTGTCCTTCGTCTCAGAGGCTGACCTGTATTGACTACATCAGACTTTCCCCCTGTCCTCTGGCTTCTAGCAGGGTTTGCCAGTGGTGAGCACTGATAGGGGGTGACAGGGGAAGGAATTAGTCCTCTGCTGCTCTGTGCCACAGCCTGGATGGCCACCCAAGGCAGAGGTCCTACTCCACTAAGGTGTTCATGTCAACAGCACCCTCTCTCTCTTCACATTCCATCATCTGCTCACTTCTCAGGCTTGGGCAGTCCATTGGTTGCAGTATTCAATGTAAGTGCATCTTTAGATGGAGGCCCAGGGACATCTGCCTTTGGCCCAATGCTCTCAAGAGCCCCACTCTGATTCTCCACATTGAAAGGAGTCTTCAGGACTAAATAGATGTGGCTCTCAGGCCTGCTCTTTCCCCAACAAAACCATACACAGAACCTCAGAATTTCCTGCCCACACCGACTTGTGACCATATTTATCCTTTTCCCTGGGTGATCTCTCCCCAAAGCAGACTGTGCTGTGAATAAGTGTACCCTAGAGCCAGAGAAATAGCCAAAGGGTGCTGATTGTGAATTGTGGCTAGAGTTTAGACACAACAGGTAGAGGTGCCACACCAAAATATGAGCATCTTCTGCTAGTTCTTTAAGGTGCTAACATCTTGGCATGCCATGCATCTACAGTGCCACATCCACCTAAAGAAAACACTTTCTTCTAATTTGCAGAACTGTGCCATATGAACCAGTAGTAGCCTTAGATCTATTTAAACTAAGATTTTTTTTAAAAATTGTGCTACCCTAAATCCTAGGGATTTCTTGCAGGTGTTTTGTGGGATACGGCCTGTTAGATAGAGTTTTCTTTAATCCGAATGGTAAGGCTCTGATTACTTTTTAAAATTTTATTAGAATAGCTAGTTCTGTACTTAAACAAATTTTTTAAAGTGTTGTACTCTATAATCTAAAAGTACACCTAAACCTCAATGCCTCCTGTTTCATAAAATCTTGCATAATAGCTACAGAAGTGTCACATTTACAAAAACATTTCAGATTTCTTGGTAAATTTTTATAATTATCAGAAACTTTAGTAGTCAAATGTAAAGAAGTCCCAACTTTGTAGGAGACATACAATAAAAAATACACACTAATAAATAAACAAAAAAAAATCTTTCCTTTAACTTTAGCTTCAGAATAATCTTGTAAGGTATTACAAAACAAATAATCTGTTGACCTAATGCACTCTAGAAATGTCCAAATTCATTTTGCATCAAAAAGATACAGCCACTCTTAAAAACAAAAAAGTTTATCAGACCAAAATATCCTAAGGAAAGGTAATAACAACTATAATTTCTTAGGTGCTGTACTTAACAATTGTTTTAAAACTTATAGTTAACCTACTCTTTTTAACTCACCTCTGGTTCCAAATTGGGAAAGGAGTACATCAAGGCTGCATATTGTCACCCTGCTTATTTAACTTATATGCAGAGTATTTCATGTGAAATGCCAAGTTTGATGAAGCACAAGCTGGAATCAAGATTGCCTGCCAGGAGAAATATCAGTAACCTCAGATACACAGATGACACCACCCTTAGGGCAGAAAGAGAAGAACTAAAGAGCATCTTGATGAAAATGAAAGAGAAGAGTGAAAAATTTGGCTTAAAACTCAACATTCAGAAAACTAAGATCATGGCATCCGGTCCCATCACTTCATGGCAAATAGATGGGGAAACAGTGAAAACTGTGACAGACTTTATTTTGGGAGCTCCAAAATCACTGCAGATGGTGACTGCAGCCATGAAATTAAAAGACACTTGCTCCTTGGAAGAAAAGATATGACCAACCTAGATAGCATATTAAAAAGCAGAGACATTGTTAACAAAGGTCTGTTTAGTCAAAGCTATGGTTTCTCCAGTAGTCATGTATGGATGTGAGAGTTGGACTATAAAGAAAGCTGAGCACTGAAGAATTGATGCTTTTGAAATGTGGTATTAGAGAAGACTCTTGAGAGTCCCTTGGACTGCAAGGAGATCCAACCAGTCCATCCTGAAGGAAATCAGTCCTGAATATTCATTTGAAAGACTGATGCTGAAACTGAAGCTCCAATACTTTGACCACCTGATGCGAAGAACTGACTTATTGGAAAAGATCCTGATTATAGGCAAGACTGAAGGCAGGAGGTGAAGGAGACAACAGAGGATGAGATGTTTGGATGGCATCACCAAAACGATGGACATGAGTTTGAACAAGCTTGGGGAGCTGGTGATGGACAGGGAAGCCTGGCGTGCAGCAGTTCATGAGGTCACAAATAGTCGGATATGACTGAGTGACTGAACTGAACTGAAATCTCAGATGTTAATAAGGTTATGATTTGATTAGTTTGTCCTTTTTATTATAATCATGTTTAACAAAATATGTTAACTTACAAAATGATTGATAAAATATTTGATAGTAAAATATGTCATTTTACAGATAAGGGTATTAAATCTCAAAGATTTTCAGAATATTTCCTGAGGCCATACACTAAGTTATAAATGGCAAAGTCAATTTCACACTCAAATATTCTAACCATGAATTCATTAGCTTCAGATCTCAGCTATGACATCCAAAAGCAAGATATATCTAGTTGCTTTTCTTATCTTAGAATCAGTTATCAAACTTTACAAGAAGAAATTTATATTTTAATATTTGCATTGCCATTTATTTCAAGTTTTTGTTAAAATGCCATAATAAGTATGTGACATATTCTTTTAAGCAACTTTAGAGAACTATAATATCAATGAATGACTTTACAGAAAGAATTATTGAATAGAATTTCCAATTAATGTTGAAGAAACACCTTGGTTCAGCAACATCCAGTAAGTGAGCACATAAATAATTGCTTATTAAAGACTTTATGTATGGAATATTACAACCTCTAAGTATTAGCAATTCTATAATGAAAACATTATGATTTACTTGCCACTACCATTAGTAATTGACACCATGGATTATATAATATTACTTCTTGCCAGTAATTTTGATTGAAGCCAAGGAGAAGTGGTCATGAAATATACATTTATAACTCTATACGACTACAGTACAATTACTATGAATGGTTGATGAACTCTTTAACTTTCTGATACTCATTGACAAGCTGTATTAAATTTCATTCTATGGCACCTGTCAAGGGAAATACAAAACTCTATTTACTGGGCCAATTAGAAAGAGAAAGAATGTTCAATCAAATTTATGAGAGGTCTGAATAAGTTATATCAGATTTATCCTTGGATAGGGGAAGAACATGTTCTTAGACTTTTGCACTTGTGATATAGGAGAGAAATTGATTGGGACTTCATGGTAATAGTAATTTTTGCAAGGTCATAACATATTGGGGGCTCCTCCGGTGTAGACATCCTGAAGGTCTGACCCCTTGAGGACCATAGGAGCATATGATGGTATTGCAAGGCCAAGATGATTAAGCCCCGTTTCTTTCATGTTCATGTGAGGACAAGGCTGTCCAGATAAATTTATCCATTAAGGATTCTTATTCATAAATAAACTCTGAAAGCAGAAACTCTATCTCCAATCTAGAATTGTCTAGGTTAGAGACATATCTCTCTCACATGCAAGAAAACAAAAATCTGGCAAATCAACAAACCACGTGCCATTGCTGAAACTTCTGATATCTCTTACAGAAATTCTACTCTCTGGATTATGTATGGTCACTTATTATTGTCTGAACACACACATTTTTAAGAAGGAGGGAGGAGGAATCTATAGCCTCTAAGCACAAACAGAGGTAGAATCCAAGGTATTTCTGAAAATGACCTTAGAAACTAATAGGTAAGCCAAAGAACTGAAAAGAAAAAATTTTTGGCCCATGGCCCCTTTAAATTTCTTCCTCAGCTAAACAGACATCTAGTAATTTAGAAAAGAACCCACCCCCTTGTTAGACTAGCTGAGGGACAATCCCCTGTTGTCATTTTTATTGTCTGCCCTGGAGAAGGAGGCAGCTTGGGATGCCTAATGGAATCTTGATTCTATTTCACAGCTACAGAGCACAGCCAGAGGCCCGTGGTGCTTTTGTGAGCCAGAATCCACGGAGGCTAATTTTGGCTGAATAGAGGCTAAAGAGAATTCATTTTTCCTTGTTACATTTATTTCACTAAAATTGTTCAAACTCACGAGATATTGCTGGAAGGACACCAGCAAGCACTTTTTAATTGGGGCCCCCATTCAGCAGCAAAAGTGACTTTGCAGGGACCAGCCACAGAGGTGATGAGAATTTCAGGAGCCCTAAATGCATGGAAATTAACCTGAACACAGGAGACATCAACATTATCTCTGCTTAGATGTGGAATATAATCTCAAGGCTTCTGTTTCACATTCTTGCTGGAAACTAACCATGGCTCTCATCTTGAAGTTGCTACATATGAAAGATTTCACGTCTTGAGATCACCAGTAGCTCCTGCTGGGCATGCTCAGGGAGGTAATTTCTATTTGCACCCCCCACTCCCCAACACTGAGAGTCTCCAGAGATATCTAGCAGCAACTGAGTATTAACCAGCTTGCAGTAAACCAAATGGACAACAGAGATACAAGAAGAATCATTTTGCCTTTCTCTCCTACTTCAAATTTTAATGAGTAAGAAAAATCTTACATTTATGTGTTTAAATGTGTGCAGTATTCCAGTCCTACAAATTATCTCAGTGTTATAAGCACAGAATCCTATCCTGAATTTTAATTTTGCACACATCCTGATTACTACTTATATTTCTAACTTTACATGTATTTTTAGCTCAATAATTAATAAAGATAGCCATTAAAGTTGCTAAAATCTTGCAGAACAAAATTCTATAAGAGCTTGCTAACTGTTGGTATTATTCTTGCTATTTTTTACCGGTTCCAGCATCTTTGTTTAAAGGCAGCAGATTCCTCAGAAGGTACCCAAGGGAAAGTATTATCATACACACTTTACAGGTGGAAAAATTAAAGCTTATGAGACACTGATGCAATCAACTGAAGGAGGAATTTCTATCTTCTATTTCAAAACTCACTCTCTTGGAATCAGCAACAGAAAATAAACCTAATGTGTCTTTTTCCCAAAATGAATTTAAAACAGAAGTTGAACATGGAAAGCCATATTTCACAAAGGAAACTTGGGGAGAAATGAATCTCCCTGTAACAGGTACTCCACGTTGTTTGTTGTCCAGAGGGTTCTGAGGGTAGTTAACCTAAGTTCACCTGCATTAAATATTGACCCTGAGGGGCAGTTTGAGGCCCTGCTAATGGAGCAATTTGGGGCCTTAATGATGCAGACAAAAAGGTCCACAATCCTACTTGATGAAGTGAAGAGGCTCATTAGCATGATTTTCAAGGGTGGTGCTCAAAGAATTAGCTTGCCATCCAAAGCCATGTCTAAACTGGTCAGATAAAGAGCTCTTCACTTAGCTAGAGTGCTGCATTTGACCAGTGCCTCCAAGTTCCAATGCATTTGCCATTCTTTCTTTTTAGAGGAGTTAGTTTTTTTACCTCTACCTAAATGGGCAGGGTTTTGTTTTTTTTTTTTCACTTTTTGCAAAACTCTTAGAGCGTAAAAAGTGTGTCTTTTTAAGCAATACAAAATAAAAGAAGAGTTAATGTAAACTTACCCCAAATGACCAATTATCCCCTCTAAAGCAAAGTTCTGTGGTGAAAACAATGGGATTTTGCTTAAGCTCCTGGATTTGTGGAAAAGATGCCAATTTTCAATACACAGTGAAGGCACATTTAGGAAATAAGGCAAGCCAAATCATTTTTAAATATAAAACAACTGACCAACAAATACCATCAAATACTAATTTCACTGACATGCATGGAACTTTCCCAAGTGCTCAGTGAATTTAAATCTATAATGCCCTAAGTTGCACACTAAAATACATAACACACACACACACACACACACACACACACACACATACCTAGCATGCAAACCCACATGTCAATATTAACTTAGTCAAATAGAAAAGCCAGCTGTACATAAACTGCTTCATCATTAGAAATCCACATTCATTGAACAAATATACAGTAAGAATTATCAATGGGGCTGGAGAATTTTCCTTGTTCATAGAAAAAGTGTTTAAAAATTCTAAGAAATAGAGTATTCAATGAATAATGGAAAATATCTTACAAATATTTAAGTTCATCAAATAAATATATAGCTGTTTTATTCTTGTATAATTGCCTGTAATATATTGGCACACTGTCTAATTCAATTACCGAATACAAGGATAGACTGTTCTTTGACTTATTCTTTACTGCTAGACTAGATAGACTGAAACACCGTCAGCTTGCCCTAGGCTCTTACTGCCTCAAGCTACTGCTTTAGTGATGGATACGAGGGAAAAGTAAAGAATGAAAATTCAAAATGTGACACTTTTAACTAATCAGCTGCAAGATAATTTCTTTTCAGCACTGGTAAAAGTACCCTCTTCCTACATGTGGGCTCTGTATTTGGCTATAATCTTTAGAACCAGCATGTTTAAAAAATGGAATAATGTAATTATTATCAAAACTAATTTGTACCTCAAACAGCCCAAATTAGATTCAATAAGCGCAGCAGAAATTACAGTGATTTAAGTTCCGCTGTTTCATCCTACTAAATTTTTAATTGTGGCAAATATGTTCTGTTTCTGCGATGTAGAATAAAGAGGGAGGGGGAGTTGGCATATATGCCTGACATTCCTCCATATAAAAATGTTTTTGTAATCACTTTATTTAAATAGTAACATTTTATTTTTTTAAGCACTTAGTTTCTTGATCAGGATCCATATTCATGGGATCTCACTATAATCCACTTTACCACTTAATGTTGCAATTCAAATGTTCAGTCAGAAGCAAAGCCCTCCAGAATAAAGCATGAATATTACCGTGTGGGGCTGTAAAGAGAAGACTATTAGAATATATCACCAACACACTAGGGGACCATTTAGTCCACTGCTCTAAATACATCATTTAATTACAATGGAGACATTACTTCATGTTTCTACTGATGTAAGTATTATTAGAATTCATGATATTCGCAGGCTACTGTGGGCCATTACATTGGCCATAAGCTATTCCATAAGATTTACTACTAAAGGCCCGCAAGGGTATTTGAGCATTCATGGATTCTGTGGCAGTAGGCTTTTATCTAAGACACATAAGTGAGGGACAACCAAGTTATTATCTCTAAGAAACATAGCTTAATATTTTGGATTCTAAAGGTTAAGGTACCATAAATCCTGAATTACTCTGAGATATCACATAAAAAGACATTTTTATTTTATTTTACTCTATTCTGCCTCTTAAAATATTTTATGATGGCAGTTCCTAGAGTTGTACCATGTTGTTTACATTCAGTCCCTGGATGCATCAAAGCAGACACAGCAGTTCTTCTCAAATGTAGTAATGAAAGCAAAAATATATTTGGGGGAGGGTGTGTGTGGGTGTATGTGAAGTTTCTGGCCTAGAAGGAAGAGAGAGGGAGAGGTTCACAGAATAACTTCATTTTTTAAGAGACATACCCAATTTCCATTTGGGGAGACCTGCTTTGATTGGTCCTTTTCATGATGGGTGTCCTTGTGTTGGGCTGAGCAGAGCTGATCTGCCTTTGAATGCAAAGCTGGGATCCTCTTCTGCAAGAGAGCTTAAGGGACTATACAGGGAAGACAGGGATGTGCAGAATCCACTCCAAGAAGCAGCTTCAGAAGGCTGCCTGCTTTTTAAACAATGAACATTGCAACCAGGAGACTCAGGAAAGACTGATGAAGGGCTTAGTAAGTTTTGTCACAAAAATAAGCAGAGAAGAAAAACGTTCCTCTCTTATAAAATAGAAACTTATAGATAACTTCCCAACAAATCAAAGATCAGAGGTTTGGGAAAGCAGTGCTTTGAAAAGGCAAGTGAAACATAAAACTCAGCCAAACAATTCAATTTGCCTGTGTCATGACAATGCTAGCTTCATGTTTCACATGTTTTTCTTGGTATTGTAAGGCATCTGTTAGGTTTCTGAATCTGAACGCATGAAGTACAACATAGTTTTTTTGTGTTTTCCAGGAAAACTGTTAGATTCGGAAGAAGTGGTAGCCTCACTGAGACACGGTTCTCAAATGGCAGAGCAGCAAACAGCTAGAAGGGTCTATTGAGGGTAGAGAACTTGTGTTACTGAGAGACTGGAGGAACCATTGGTTTGACCGCCAAAGCCAACTGAAAAGTTGGGCAGACAAGTCAGATGTCAGACCAGACATTACAAGACCAGACTTGTAATATAGATGCCTCTCTTCTGAGGCAGATTTTTTAATCATCTACTTTTCTCCCTAACCTCCTTTTCATGCCAAACCAGTCAAGTTCCAGAAGGCCCTTTAAGTCCCATTCTCGGTCCTTAAGATTTCTCCCAATAGAAGGATTTCTACCACTGCTACATAAACTGTCACCAGAAAAGCTACTCACTGGTCCAGAAAAAGTTTCAATTTCTCCAGAAAAAGTTTCAATTTTACCATTCATCATTCTTTTTGCTTTATATGAATTACAAAAGTACTAAAATGCTATGTTTAAGACAATGAAGTAAATAAAATAAGCAGTACTACATTGGACAAAATGGATTATTCTTCATTCAGTTCAGTTTAGTTCTGTCTCTCAATCATGTCGGGCTCTTTGTGACCCCACAGACTGCAGCACACCAGGCCTCCCTGTCCATCACCAACTCCCGGAGCTTACTCAAACTCAAGTCCATTGAGTCGGTGATGCCAGCCAACCATCTCATTTTCTGTCGTCTCCTTCTCCTGCCTTCAATCTTTTAGAGTATCAGGGTCTTTTCCAATGAGTCAGTTCTTCGCATCAGGCGGAGTATTGGAGCTTCAGCTTCAGCTTCAGTCCTTCGGATGAATATTCAGGACTGATTTCCTTTAGGATTAACTAAATTAACAAATAAGGAGTTTGATCTCCTTACAGTCCAAGGGATGCTCAAGAGTCTTTTCCAACACCACAATTCAAAAGCATCAATTCTTTGGTGCTCAGTTTTCTTTCTCTATTTTTCATTAAAATCTAAAATATTTAATTAGTTCAATTAAATAAAAAGGCATCAAATATATGCACTAGTATTATTTATAATAGTCACATTTCTACCTTTTTCACCCTGCTGCTGATGCTGCTAAGTCGCTTCAGTCGTGTCTGACTCTGTGAGACCCCATAGACGGCAGCCCACCAGGCTCCCCCATCCCCGGGGTTCCCCAGGCAAGAACACTGGAGTGGGTCTTTTTCACCCTAGAATGTACTAAAATATTGCCCTTTTTGAACCAAACTTCTAGATTTAGCCACTTCCTATTTTGTATAAAATGTATAATGCATAGATTTTAATCTAAAACATATTAAATATAAATGGTACTTTAAAAACTGAGTATTTGAATTCACAGGCTTATGAGAATAAATGTTTTTAAGGAAATCAATGCTATTTTTCAATGAAATTGTCATACTGGGAAGACATTGCACAATTTCTAAATATGCAGTATTAGCCTTTGATATATAGCTATTGATAATAGTCTAATATTATATGAGTTGTGTGCCCAACTAACATAATAATTAGACTCTCAGTATGAATCTGCATGACTCTCTGTGCACTATGAGTGTTATGTCATCTAATCCTCAGAATAGCTCCATTACGCAGATATTATGATCATGCTGATTTTATGGATGGGAAAACTGAGGTAGAGAGGATTTAAGCAGCTTGCCCAAGGTAACATAACCAATGAGCACCAAAAGCAGAGGTTGAACTTGGCCAACTGACTCTCCAGCCCCATTCTTAACAAAGGTGCTATACCTCTCACACTCAACTGCATGATCACACGAATGGATAGATGTTAAGGTAAGAAAAGGCAAGAAAACACAATGTTGAGGTCCTCATAGAAATGTTTCTACACATGCTATGCTTTTTTCAATTACACCATTAACATATCTGACCTGTGTATGATTCACTGATTTTCTTTTCTGAAGCCATATTTTTCCCTACAGCGTTTTCCAGCTACACACATTCACCAATAGGTGATAGTTTTTTATTATCCTTAAACAAATTTCAGTCCCTCTCTTAGTGATGTGTGTGTGAGTGCTCAGTTGTTTCCAACCCTGTGTGACCCCATGGACTGTAGCCTGCCAGGATCCTCTGTCCATGGGATTTCCCAGGCAAGAATACTGGAGTGGATTGCCTTTTCCTCCTCTAGGGGATCTTCCTGACCCAGAGATCAATCTGCATCTCTCTCATCTCCTGCATTGGCAGGAGAATTCTTTACCACTGAACTACCTCAATCCCTCCTTTTAGAAAGTAGTAAAAATCACCATGATCATAACTTTATCCAGATAGTATTCTTATTAAAAAATATTATGGTCTAGGGAGCTGCCTGGGTGTTCATTGGAAGGACTGATGTTGAAGCTGAAACTCCAGTACTTTGGCCACCTCATGCGAAGAGTTGACTCATTGAAAAAGACCCTGATGCTGGGAGGGATTGGGGGCAAGAGGAGAAGAGGACGACAGAGGATGAGATGGCTGGATGGCATCACGGACTCAGTGGGCATGGGTTTGGGTAGACTCCGGGAGTTGGTGATGGACAGGGAGGCCTGGCGTGCTGCGATTCATGGGGTCGCAAAGAGTCGGACATGACTGAGCAACTGAACTGACTGAGGGAGCTGCTGCCCCTCTTCCTAATTTCAAACCAAGTACCTCTTCCTTTTAGGACCCAGCATCACCTGTAGAATGGGAGCTTGGGCTCAGGGGAGGGGGTATGAGCACAATTCCAATGGAGAGAGCCAGCACAGGATTTTGGCAGCCTCTGGGCCAGAGATACTGGCAGCCAAAAGACCAGGGCTGAGGATCAGGGCTCCAAGATTTCTGATTGGAGAAAATTTCACCCCTGGTGACCTGAGGACATTCAATAGAAGCAGGCTGGGAAGATTTAGGGCTGACCTGGTTCTTAAAGAGAGGGCTGAATAGGTAGACTGATGCTTCAGTTCAGTTGCTCAGTCGTATCTGACTCTTTGCTACCCCATGGACTGCAGCACACCAGGCTTCCCTGTCCATCACCAACTCCTAGAGTTTGCTCAAACTCATGTCCATTGAGTCAGTGATGCCATCCACCCATCTCATCTTCTGTTGTCCCCTTCTCCTCCTGCCTTCAATCTTTCCCAGCATTGGGGTCTTTACCAATGAATCAGTTCTTCACATCAGGTGGCTAAAGTATTGGAGCTTCAGCTTCAGCATCAGTCCTTTCAATGAATATTTGGGGCTGATTTCCTTTAAGATTGGTCTGATCTCCTTGCAGTCCGAGGAACTCTAAATGGTCTTCTCCAATGCCACAGCTCAAAAACATCAATTCTTTTGCACTCAGCTTTCTTTATGGTCCAACTCTCACATCAAACATACATACATGACTACTGGAAAAACCACAGCTGGTGCTTAGAAAGGTCTGTGTTAGACTGATGCTTACATTAGACTAGACTAGATTAGATTAGCCTGAAGCTTAGAATGGGTCATGTGTGTGTGCGTGT
The DNA here is from genome assembly GCF_023699985.2 of Odocoileus virginianus. Lineage (NCBI taxonomy): Eukaryota > Metazoa > Chordata > Mammalia > Artiodactyla > Cervidae > Odocoileus > Odocoileus virginianus. Next base: position 25,657,649 of record NC_069686.1, read on the forward strand.
GTGTGTGTGTTTGTGTGTGTGCTCAGTCACATCCAAATCTTTGTGTCTCCATGGGCTGTAGCCTGCGAATCTCCTCTGTCATAGAATTTTCCAAGCAAGAATACTGGAGTGGATTGCCATTTCCTCCTCCAGGAGATCTTCACAACCCATGTCTCTTGTGTCTCCTGCACTGGCAGGCAGAGTCTTTATCACTGCAACACATAGGAAGCCCTTAGAAAGGGTTAGGATTCCATTAATTTCTTCATCCCGTTTATTGAGCAACTGCTATGTGCAAAGGTCTGCTTCAAGTGTCTGGGATACCAGAATGAAACAAAAAAGGCAGAAATCACAGGCCTTTGGGGTCTACCATTGTGGTGGGAGTGGTTAAAACCAAAGTTCATAGTAAGTGCCCACAAAACATGTCTCATTGTTCCTGGAAGTATGACTTACTCCCAACTCAGCCCTCCCACCAGATTTTGTCTCCAAAAAGAGCTGCTCCAGTTTTACGGCCTCACACTTTGCCCCAACCCATTCAGACTGAAGTCCTGGATCCCCGTATTTAGCTCGCTGAGCTGTCTCTTTGAAGCCACTCTGTCTTTGCTCAAGGTGAGGAAAAAGCCCCTCCTATCTCTCACCCTCAGGGACAGGGATGGGAGCTCAGCATAGAAGCTTTTCTTCTCAGCTCTAAAGGGTCCTCTCTTTTCTGGCTGATGACAGCCTAATAGCAGAAGGAATGATTTTAACATTCTCTTTGCATGGAAAGATGTGTTTAGATAGTCTAAAACAGTGCCTTTTGTTTTCTTTCATGTAACCCTAAATTTTTAAATTAGGTAACTTCATGCCTATTTTTAGGTTGATAATTAAATTTTTATCCTATATTTAAATAGCTACAAAGAATGTAATTACTGGCATTAGAACAAAACCTGTTTCATTACTCTTTTAATGCATCCCATGAAATCTGTCACAGCAATTTGATACCCATCACAATCCTTTTAAAATACATGAACAAATTCTTCTCTAACAGTTAGAAAATTTACATCACTCTTTTTACTCTTTGAATTTAAAGTCCCATCTTAATTCCCTCCACAAGAATTTTGACTAGTGTATTATACTGCTATATTTCAAATTATTTTTGCAGTCACTCCAGTGTACTTCTATGGGTCTAAAATATATATATAAATAAACAAATTTAACTTTTGTGATCAAAAGTTTCCAAATATTTTTAAAAATTATTCTGATTGAGCCCTCATTGCCATTACTGTTACTATGTAATTGATCAAAATAACTTGGATATATTACAAATTTTGTTAAATAAATTTCAAAGATAAAATTATAATTTTATTGGAAGAAATAGTTTGATGAGAATATTTGGCTATTATTTTCAGATAATTCATGGGTCCCTGGGTGAATATTTCAGCTGGAATGACACAGGATTTAGCATCAAATCTATCTATATATTATACATATAAAAATAAGAAAACCTATTCACATAAGCAAGATGATGGTAATGCAAAGACTTTTACAATAGTAATGTTTTCAATTCTTACAACTCTTAAATTAAAAGCCAGAAGTCTTATGGCAAGCATAACAAATCTATTCTGAATTACAATTTGATTAGTTCCTTCTTCAATTTTATTCAAAAAATACAATAAAAGAAATCATCTGTTTCTTCAAAGGGTGAATTATTCCATTGTTGGAGTAATTCATTTCCTTATTTCTAATAAGTAAACCAGAATTTATTAAATGACAGTCATCCCATTCTTCTTCCACTTAGAGGCATCTGGTTTAATTTCAGATACTCAGCAACAGTTAGAAAAAAGAAAAATACAGTTTATTACATTCCCAAAATAATTAATTTTGGTGGAAAAGTATTTTAATATTTTTTACACATTTTTATCAAAACCATGTACCTGTTGATTTTACTTATTGTCCCGTTGGAAAATAATTGTTTTAAAACTAATGGCAAAGTGAGTATTTTCAAATAAATCAGACTGACTTCCTATTAAAATATCTGAATTCATTTTTTTTATTTCAAATAAATGTGCTAATTTGTGCCACTGTGAAAACCATCTTTTTTTTTGAATTCTAAGATAGATGATGGGTAGGTAGGTAGGTAGATAGATATAAATGAATGACAGATAGTAGATAACTAGATAATATAGTGACGTGAATGGTAGACCCCTAAAGATACCTATGTCAAAACTCTGGAGCCTGTAAATGTAACTTTATTGGGAAACGGGGTCTTGGAAGAAGCAATACAGTTAAAGATTTTGAAATGAGAAAATTATCATCAATTATCCAGGAAGACCCTAAATCCAATGACAAGCATTGTTGTTATCGTTCAGTTACTGAGTCATGTACAACTCTGTGTGACCCTATGGACTATAGTCCACCAGGCTCCTCTGTCCATGGGACTTCCCAGGCAAGAATACTGGCATGGGGCACCTTCTCCAGAGGATCTTCTTGATTCAGGGATAAAACCTGAATCACATGCATTGGCAGGCAGATTCTTTACTACTGAGTCACCAGGGAACCACCTTATAAGGAATACACGAAGGAAATCCACATAGAAAAGACAAGGAGGTCATTGCAGACAGCCACCAGAAGCTGAAAGAGAAAAGGAATTGATTCTCTCCTAGAGTCGCTGAAGGTAGTAAAGCCATGCCAACACCTTAATTTTAGACTTCTGCCTTCCTTCAGAACTGTGAGAGAAGAAATTTCATTTATTTTAAGTCACCATGTTTATAGCAGTTTTTTAATAACAGTGATAGGAGATTAATAAAGATAGACAGACAGACAGACAAGTCAAAGAGATTGTTGTATAGATGAAATAAGGCACTTCACTTCCACTTTTTTTGTTTTTCCTTATTGGATTCTTCGTAGTCTTCCTATTCTTTATCAATATTCAGTGGATGGAAGGGGCAATGAATCTAAATGAAAATAATTACCTAAATTTGGAGCCTGCCAACATGACCAAAATACTCCACTTCTTGTGTCATGTGTCACTCCTAATAGAAACTGGCAGGTAATGATGTTAGGAAACATCTAGATTAGAGGATCTTCTCCGAGAGCAGTATTTTATGAAATTTCTTTGTTTGGAACCTGAATATTTTTAAACCCAGAGGGAAAAAATGTCACCACATTAAGATTCAGAACCAGTTATGAGTTTCTTTAGTAAAGAAGGAGAATGAGGATTGCAAAGGAGAAAATGGAAAAGAAAAACCAGCATGACACTTGGGCCACAGTGTATTTTTAGGTAAAATCAATCCACTAAAATAACACATACAGAAGCTGAAGATATGGAGACTGATACTCTTAAAATGATCTATGCTACATACCTCTTGGAAAGTGTTGGTAAAATACATTTAAACTCCTGTGTGAAAACCCCTGGTCTGCAGTAAATGATCCAAAATTTGCACTGCCTAAGCTTAAACAATTCTAGGAGCCCTCTTGAAAGGAAAAGTACAAAGTTTTAGTATATGTTTAAATATAGGGTCTTGGGAGGTGCTCCTGAGACACCCCGAAGCTCAAGTTTCTTTAACTTCATGGTAACTCCACCTCCAGACATGTGGCTTCTTAGCACTTATTGTATAGTTGGCCTCTGGGACCTCAGCTCAGACACAAAGCATCCTATTTTAACATCCACTTAGAATTTTATTTCTTTTGTCATTTCTGATATTTCTTTGTGCAGACCTGTATCTCTCCTCCCTTAGATCACAAGCCATTAAGAGTCATTTTTCTACTGCTGAACGTTCTCCAGAAGCCTGAATAATGGACATGCTGAAAATGTTGGTGACCAAATAAACTGACTCCAGTCTTTAAACATGTAGCCAGGAAGAGCAGTCTGGAGCTATTTCTCTGTCCATATTTTCCAAACATATCTTGGTACTGTGAATGTCCAAAAGACATCCAAGTATATTGTCTCAGATGTGTTCCAGGGATGCATTGCTTGTTCCAGAACCTTAAGGAGAGCACGAGGGCAAGAGAAGGATAAGATGGAGCCTGGACAAGATACGCTGACAGCCCAGAAGCAAAATGAAGTTTTTAACTTGAAGAGTGACCAGGGTCTCCTGCAGAGACCTCAGAGGGAATTTCTGGAACCTTGGTAGGTTCTGACCTAGAAGTTAGGTGGAGAACATGGTAGCTGGCACTATTCTCTGTATTTGCTCTATCATGATCTTCCTCACAGGTGCTTCTGTTCCCAGACATAGCCACTCCCAAGGCCTCAAGCCTGGATCCAGAAAGAAACCCTTCTAAGAATAAGAGGCTGCTTCTCCTTTTGTTGTTGTTTTTAGTCACTCAGTCTTGCCCAACTCTTTTGTGACCCCATGGGCTGTAGCCCACCAGGCATCTCTGTCCGTGGGATTTCCCAGGCAAGAATACTGGAGTGGGTTGCCATTTTCTCCTCCAGGAAATCTTCCTAACCCAGGGATGGAACTTGTGTCTCCTGCTTCGGTGTGTTTTTTAGTGGGGCTACCTTCTGTGGTCCTATGAGACTTTTCCTTCATCAATGTATACTTTAACATTATGCTATACTATAACTAGGCATAACACTCTATTGCATTTTATCATCCATCTCCTCTTTTACATGTATTTATGTTCAAATTGTGTCTTTTTCCCTACAGCCTCCTTAAGGGCATAAATTATATCAGAGCATTTCTGTGTAAACCTATAGCTCTTTGGATGATTATGGACAAGAAACTTAATTGTCTCCAGGACAGAATTTAGTTACAAGTAGCAATTCCCTAACTAATTATACATTCCTTCTTACAAATACATGTTTCTGTTTGTGACACTGAGGAAGCCAAAATGAATACGAGCACTCTGACTCCTCAGCACCATTTCCCTCAGCTTATATCATATTCCTTCCTGCACTTCCTGACTTAAACTCTTAAGCACAGCAGAGTGGGCACCTCATTGTTAGAGCTTTTATGAATTATGTGTTTTTCAAGTAGATATAGAATTAACAGGTATATCCCCACTTCATCATTTTGGTGGCCCTAAAAGAATTACTGCGTCTTTCACCTTGTGGTTCAAATGAGTTCAAAAGAGGCAGACAGCATTATATGATGGAAAGGGCCTCACGATCTCAATTAGATTAATAGACACTCACCTTAATCCAGTCCCGCAGTACCTAACAAGGAATAACTCCTGCTGTATAAATAATAAAATAGTAAACACAGATCATGCAATAGCCAGAATACACTTTTATTTGACATGTAAATTCTCAGCTAAAACTGGGTGAAGACAAAAATAGGAATTTTTATTGAATATTTAATAAACATCAGATTCTAGAAATGGATTTTCTCATGCTGACATCATTCCTATGAGTTAGATACGCTAATGGTTTCATTTCTTAAAAATGGGAAAATAAATTGTACTGTCTAAAGTTGTATAGGTACATTGATGAAGGAAATGGTAACCCAATTCAGTATTCTTGCCTGGAAAATCTCAAGGACAGAGAAACCTGGTGGGCTATAGTCCATAAGGTTGCAAAGAGTTGGACATGACTTAAGCAACTTAGCAGAAGCACACACATATAGGTAGATGGTAAGGGAAGCAGGATTTATGCCCCTTAAATGTTCCATATTGGTAACTATGACCATTAGAGAAGTTTCTGAAAAATCTTCCCAATTCTGTTTACTCAAGGCTAATTTCTATGATAGATGTGCTCAGTTATGTCTGACTCTTTGTGACTCCTTGGACTGTAGTCCACCAGTCTCCTCTGTCCATGGGATTTTTCAGACAAAAATGCTGCAGTGGGTTGCCATTTCTCCCTCTAGTGGATTTTCTTGACCCAGGGATCAAACCTGCATCTCTTGCATGTCTTACATTACAGGAGGATTCTTTACCTCTGAGGCATCAAGGAATGAGGAAGTGACAGATGGGAGGTGAGAAATCTGGTGATTTCTATTGGCTGTTATCTTCCTGTATAAGACATGACAACAACATCTATGAAGTTCTTATCAACATACAGTATAAGCTTAATTGCGGATCCATGGTAAACCTTGCATCAGAAAGAATATTACACTGTCATTTTTGAGTTGGAATTAAGTGCCTCCTCTGGGCTATTGTGGCTATAGTTGGAGTAGAATGCTTTAAAGAAGGCCTTCCACAGAAATGTATATATTTCTCTTTCTTTTTTGGGCCTGCAAAAATCAATATCCATGATATATGCAGGCTTTTTGAATATTCCCATTTCCATGGAAAAAGTGGGTGCCTTTGGCAGATTATGCATAGTGAACTGATGGTCTTTTCAATATCTAAATCAATTCAAGGTCACTAGACACAACTCTTAGTAACCATCTCCATGAAAATGATTCCAAAATCCATTGCGCAAAGCTTAGCCAAGATAACAGGATGGCTGTCATTTGAAAGAGCAATATAATTTCCATAGGAAAAAATATCATTTGTGGCAGATAACTTTTGTTACTGTTTTGTGAAATGCTTGAATTCCTCAGGAAACTCTCTTCTATTTATACTTTAAAACAAGGTAGATTTCTGCCCGTGGACGCCACCGAGAAAGCATCATTGAAGACTTCCCCGCCTCCACTGCCATCATGTCTAAATCAGAGTCTCCCAAAGAGCCCGGAAGCTCTTCATCGGAGGATTGAGCTTTGAAACAACTGATGAGAGTCTGAGGAGCCATTTTGAATAATGGAGAACGCTCACAGACTGTGTGGTAACGAGGGATCCAAACACCAAGCGCTCCAGAGGCTTCGGGTTTGTCACATACACCACGGTGGAGGAGGTGGATGCGGCCATGAATGCAAGGCCACACAAGGTGGACGGAAGAGTTGTGGAACCAAAGAGGGCCGTGTCAAGAGAAGATTCTCAAAGACCTGGGGCCCACTTAACTGTGAAAAAGATTTTTGTTGGTGGCATTAAAGAAGACACTGAAGAACATCACCTGAGAGATTATTTTGAACAGTATAGAAAAATTGAAGTAATTGAAATCATGCCTGACCGAGGCAGTGGCAAAAAGAGAGGCTTTGCTTTTGTAACCTTTGATGACCATGACTCTGTAGACAAGATTGTCATTCAGAAATACCACACTGTGAATGGCCACAACTGTGAAGTGAGAAAAGCCCTGTCTAAGCAAGAGATGGCTAGTGCTTCATCCAGCCAGAGAGGTCGAAGTGGTTCTGGAAACTTTGGTGGCGGTCGTGGAGGTGGTTTTGGTGGGAATGACAACTTTGGTCGTGGAGGAAACTTCAGTGGTCGAGGTGGCTTTGGTGGCGGATATGGTGGCAGTGGGGATGGATATAATGGATTTGGTAATGACGGAAGCAATTTTGGAGGTAGCGGAAGCTACAATGATTTTGGCAATTACAACAATCAATCTTCAAATTTTGGACCCATGAAAGGAGGAAACTTCGGAGGCAGAAGTTCTGGCCCCTATGGTGGTGAAGGCCAATACTTTAACAAACCGTGAAACCAAGGTGGCTATGGTGGTTCCAGCAGCAGCAGTAGCTATGGCAGTGGCAGAAGGTTTTAATTGCTGCCAGGAAACAAAGCTTAGCAGGAGAGGAGAGCCAGAGAAGTGACAGGGAAGCTACAGGTTACAACAGATTTGTGAACTCAGCCAAGCACAGTGGTGGCAGGGCCTAGCTGCTACAAAGAAGACATGTTTTAGATAATACTCATGTGTATGGGCAAAAAACTGGAGGACTGTACTTGTGACTAATTGTATAACAGGTTATTTTAGTTTCTGTTCTGTGGAAAGTGTAAAGCATTCCAACAAAGGGTTTTAATGTAGATTTTTTTTTTTTTTGCACCCATGCTGTTGATTGCTAAATGTAATAGTCTGATCATGACGCTGAATAAATGTCTTTTTATTTTTTTTTTTAATGTGCTGTGTAAAGTTAGTCTACTCTGAAGCCATTTTGGTAAACTACCCCAACAGTGTGAAGTTAGAATTCCTTCAGGGTGATGCCAGGTTCCATTTGAAATTTACTTACAACCTGCTTGGTGGAGAAGCTGTTGTCTTCAGAACCTTGGTGTAGTTGAACTGACAGTTACTGTGTTGTGACCTGGAGTTCACCATTAAAAGGGTCATCCATGCAAAGTCATGGAGGTTTTTTTTTTTTGGTTATTAATGATTGTTGGCACATCCTATGCAATATATCTAAATTGAATTATGGTACCAGATAAAAGTTATAGATGGGAATGAAGCTTGTGTATCATCCATTATCATGTGTAATCAATAAAAGATTTAATACCCCCCCCCCCAAAAAACCAAGGTAGACTGAACTAATCTAAGAAGTAAACCAACATGTTCTTCCGACGTAAATATTTTTCATGATGGTGGCATATCTGTTCTGAGATAAGCAGTATACAGTCATTCAGGACATCATATAATATTTAAGCCAAAATGAAGACATACAAATAATTGTAGACACTTAACAAAAATATCCAAATACTATACAGGTTTCATTACTAACAAAGGAGTCAAATTACCTAAATACCATAGAAGTAATTTCTGTTTTCACTTGAACATATTTGTAATGCTTGTACAAACAGAGTTGTAGGTTAGTTAAATTTGAAAATTTATATCTACTTCATTTCTTCTTAAAAAATTGATCATATTTCTGATATATATGAAATCTCAAACTATGCTTGTGTGATGTGTTAGTTTTTTATTGCTATTGTAACAATTTACCACAAACTTAATGATTTAAAACAACAGAAATTTATTACCCTACCATTCTGGGGGCCAGAAATCCAAGATGGGTCATAAACATGGTTAAAATTAAGGTGTCAGTAGAGCTGAGTTACTTCTAGAGGCTCTAAGTGAGGCTCTGCTCATGGTGGAAACTTTAACAACTTCTAGAGCATGACTGCATTCCTTGGCTCAAGGCTGCATCACTTTGATATACTTCTGTTACCTCAGCTCCTTCTCTTGCTCTGACCCTGCTGTCTTCTTCTTACAAGCCTTGTAGGGCCCACCTGGATAATCCAAGATAATCTCCCCATCTCAAGATCTTTAACTTAGTCACATCCTCAAGTAAGGTGGCATATACCATATGCCATATTAGGTAATGTACTCACAGGTTCTAGGAATTAATATGCTTACATCTTTTGAGGGAGAGCATGATTTGACTAAAAGTGAAATTCAGGTCTCGGATTGAATCCCAATTCCTTACAACTAGGCTTTGATTTCTGGAAAGTGGTTACTCCTCAGAGTCCTCATGGAAGAGTTAAGTGGAGCTTTAAAATAATTCCCCGGAGCACGTCTCTTCATTCTCATTGGCTAGAGTTGTATGTCATGTCAAACCCAGAACCAACTAGGACTTTTGAGCTAGTGTATCAAATTGGTCTACACAGGCATGAATAAATGAGTGAGGGTTCACTTCTAGGCTTGAAGGTATACTGATCCACAAACTGAAGGAAGAAGGATGAATGATTATAAAAATTTTTAATTAAAATAAAAATAGGAAAAATAGGGTTTTATTAAAAAGAGGAAATGAGGATAAATGCTGAATAGGAAACTAACAATATCCATTGCTGAGCTTTCAAAACTTAGCCTAAGTAATAATAACAATGAAGAATAACTCTAAACACACAATTGCCTTTATTCTGTTGATACTTAGCATATTTCCTGGCACACAATAAATAGGTATCAGCTACAATTACTATTCAATGACTTTATTAGACAGGTTTTTATACATGCTGTGTACAAGTATAAAATAAAGTTTTTTAAAATAGAGACTTATATAATCCCAAAATATGATAACTGACACTTCAGTTTTTTAAAAGCTGGGAGTCTAGCAAACAGAATTGTCTGCTGGTCATATTATGCCACATGTTGCTCCTTACCCCACGATTCCATGAGCAGTCTCAGATTTTTATTTCTATTTGCCCATCAGTTTGTTCACATTAATTTTCAAACTCCCTCTGGCATTTATTTCATACAACAACAGGCTCTTGTTCACAATTGCTTCTCTGTTCTGTATCTCTCAGTGCTCTCCTTACTGCCTGACACATGTAATTCTCCCAGTTTTCTGCTGTTATTTTGCCTTTCTTGGGTGATAAATGTCACAGATAGAAATGCTTGTGGGGCTTCCCCAGTGGCTCAGCTGCTAAAGAACCCAACTGTCAATGCAGAAGACACAAGAGGCATGAGTTTGATCCCTTGGTCGGGAAGATCCCCTGGAAAAGGAAATGGCAACCCACTCCAGTATTCTTGCCTGGGAAATCCCATGGACAGAGGAGCCTGGTGGGCTACAGTCCATGGGGTCACAAAGAGTCGGACACCACTGAGCGACTGAACAACAACAAAGAAATGCTTTGTGGCCCACCTGCTCCTGGGATGCTCCTTTTTGCTGCCCTTATTGGCCCCTCTCTGTCACTGCAGGAAACCTGCCAGGTCCATGTGAGTTTTCCCAAGAGCAGGCAAACTCTTACGTGCTATTTAGTATGTGAAACTGAAATTCCCAAGCATGAACTCATAGTGCAGAAAAGAAGGTCTTCTCAATGTAATGTCACCAAACAACCTGGTCTTAGTAAAGCAAGAGTGCTGAAAGACCTTAATCTGGCATGTTTTGAACCAGAGTCAGTTCATTTCAGTCACTCAGTTAGGTCCAACTCTTTGCGACCCCATGGACTGCAGCACTCCAGGCCTCCCTGTCCATCACCAACTCCCAAAGTTTGCTCAAACTCATGTCCATTGAGTTGGTGATGCCATCCAACCATCTCATCCTCTGTCATCCCCTTTTTCTCCTGCCTTCAATCTTTCCCAGCATCAGAGTCTTTTCCAATAAGTCGGTTCTTTGCATCAGGTGGCCAAAGTATTGGAGTTTCAGTTTCAGCATCAGTAATTCCAATGAATATTCAGGACTGATGTCCTTTAGGATGGACAGGTTTGACCTCCTTGTAGTCCAAGGGACTCTCAAGAGTCTTCTCCAACACCACAATTCAGAAGCATCAATTCTTCAGTGCTCAGCTTTCTTTATATTCCAACTCTCATATCCATGCATGACTACTGGAAAAACCATTGAAGGTGGAAGGAGAAGGGGATGACAGAGGTTGAGATGGTTGGATGGCATCACTGACTCAATGAGTTTGCATAAACTCCGGGAGTTGGTGATGGACAGGTAGGCCTGATGTGCTGCAGTCCGCAGGGTCACAATGAGTCAGACATGACTGAGTGACTGAATTGAACTGAGCTGAACTGATAACCATAGCTTTGACTAGACAGACCTTAGTCAGGAAAGTAATGTCTCTGCTTTTTCATATGCCATCTAGGCTGGCCAGAACTTTTCTTCCAAGGAGCACTCATCTTTTAATTTCATGGCTGCAGTCACCATCTGCAGTGATTTTGGAGCCCCCAAAAATAAACTCTCTCACTGTTTCCACTGTTTCCCCATCTATTTGGCATGAAGTGATGGCACCGTGTGCCATGATCTTAGTTTTCTGAATGTTGAGTTTTAAGCCAGGTTTTTCACTCTCCTCCATCACTTTCTTCAAGATGCTCTTTAGTTCTTCTTCGCTTTCTGCCATAAGGGTAGTGTCATCTGCATATCTGAGGTTATTGATATTTCTCTCAGCAATCTTGAGTCCAGCTTGTGCTTCATTCAGCCCAGCATTTTGCATGATACACTCTGCATATAAGCTAAATAATCAGGGTGACAATGTACAACCTTGATGTACTCCTTTCCCTATTTCTCATGTTCAGGTTTCATGTCATGTTTGCTTTCAGCCAGTTAAAGTCTCTCATAGTAGGAGTCTCAAGATCAGTAGGATCAACATCAAGCTCTTCAATATGTGAGTGTTTCAGCCAATTTAAAAGAAGCAGAATATTCTCAAAGTTTGGAATCTAAGTGTGGTTTCACTAGAACTCTTGTGAATATCCTCCATTACAGTCAAACTAAATTTTTTTGTTTCTGTTATTTTTTTTTAACTGAACTACCAAAGTGCTGAGTTTAAGATGAAGCAACTAGGCAGAGTTTGAGCACTAACTTTATTATGTCTACAAATCTGATAATAAACCCCTTCTATTTCCTGTAGCCTCTTAATAGCTGGATCTATACAGAAAACTGAAATAGGTTTCCTAGCCCATTGGATTTCACACAATAGCACTGTGGACAATGAGTTCTTAATAAATAATTTTGGGGGAATGATGATTTGCTAGTTAGAGCTATACCACTTTAAAGGGATAGCAACTTGAAAAAGTCAATGCATCATCTAATGACTTGCAAGGGAATCTCTAAGCAATATTGTACTGTATCCATTAAGCATATTATATCCCTGGATGTTTTCCACTCAGAATTTGTAAAATTGTTCTTCACAGTAGGTAAAATCCCCTTTCGTGATCCTCCCACACCATTCTGTTTGGCTGTCCCGTGCTCTTATTCAAAACTCCCGCAGCGTCTCTGTGATGCCCTCACACTTTCTACCATCCAGTCTAAGCTTACTTTCTTCTCAATTCATCCCTTCACTTCTCTTCTTTTCTGTACATTACCCCCACCTCAATCCAAAAACCTGTTTCTTTAAGGCATTAGTTTCAGATGTTCAAAAAGCACAGTGATGTCTTATGTTTGTAACATTACCTTCTAAAAAAGCATTTCTACATAAAGTTTCCTTATTTGATACTCATAATAATCCTTTTTTTAATTGGTTATGAGTTTGATATTCATAACCAATCCATATTGGTAGGCTTGACATTTTCATTCCTTTTACAAATGAGAAAATTGAGGGTCATGGGAATTAAATGAATTAAACTAGGCCAGAAAACAAAGGAGGAGAGGTCTGCTTTGAGACACTTATGTGTGTTTTATGCTTCTAACTTTACTACTCCTTCATTGATCATTCTAAACTCCTACTAAAATACTTAATTTGCACAGGCATTGTTCAAAACAAAGTCTGCCTGTGCTTGCATGTTCAGTCATATCCAACTCTTTGCAACCCATGGAAGTAGCCCACCAGGCTCTTCTGTCCATGGGATTTTCTAGGAAAGAATATTGGAGTGAGTTGCCATTTCCTCCTCCAGGGGAAATTCCCAGCCCAGGGATCGAACCCTAGTCTCCCATGTCTCCTGCATTATTAAGTGGATTCTTTACCACTGAGTCACCTGGGAAGATCCCCAAAAGAAATGAATTTCCCCCCAAAATACAAGTCAAGTCACTTCTACTTTCATGGATGAGTATGGCAATCAGTGTCTTTATTGGCTTGATTATAACTCCTGGGACGCGTAGTCAAAGCAGACGTTTTTGAACCAGATTATTCAGATAATTATCCATATTTGTATGTACATGCCTCTCCCCTTTCCTCCCATCTACACAGGTAAAAATGGGTAGAAATATGAAATGCACTATATGCTTTCACCCAAAGAACCAAAATTTGAGGTGTGGTAATTTGGGGAAATCTTCTCTTAAGACTCAAGGGTCTCAAGAGAATTGGCTATGTTTGGCGACCTTTAGTTGCAGTGTATCCTCCTTGGAGGACTGAAATTGATTTCTCCATGTTGCTGAGTGAGAACCCAGAGCCAGCACCCCTTGACCCACACATCGCCCAGGAGTACGCCGTGGCCTCACACGGACACATGTGAGCACCGCGTTTGGAGGGAATCAAAAACAGTATCCGCAGGGCTCTCATCCTGCTGCATTGTTTTGAAGTTATTCTTCCAGATTGTGCTTTCATTTCAGTTCATTCGTCGCTGTGTGCTGCAGTATGTGCGGCTCAATTCTACATTTGCTTTTTTAGTTTCTGAGAAACAAAAGTTGGTTATCTACTACCTGATCTTAATTTTATTATAAAAGTCCTAGGACTGAATTTTGCAAGCAAATCTGAAGTCTGTGCAGTCTACACTATATTCATTATCCAATATAAAGTGATTGAAAACATCTGAAGTTGAAGAGCCCTCCCTCCCCCAAGTTTTGGCCAGCCAAGCTTTTGGAGCAATCAATGGCAACAGAAGCGAACTTTATACAGGAAGCAGAGAGGAAACTGTGAAACTAATGAAGCTTAAGTGGCAGAGCCTTCCCTTTGCACAAGTGCCTGGGCTTCCCTGGTGGCTCAGATGGTAAAGAGTCTGCCTGTGATACAGGAGACCTGGCTTTAACCCCTGGGAGGTGAAGATCCCCTGGAGAAGGGAATGGCTACCCACTCCAGTATTCTTGCCTGGAGAATCCCATGGACAGAGGAGCCTAGTGGGTCACACTCCACAGAATCAAGAGTCAGACACAACTGAGTAACTAACACTTTCACTTTCTACCAAGACCCAGATAGAGGAGCCTAGCAGTGTGTGCATATGGTCACATATTATCTCTGAACTTGAAAAACTAAGGCATGTAACTACAATTGTTTACAAGTCAGATTTCTCTCCAGTCTCAATTGGGTATCTGGGTGAGACTGAAAAAGCAATGGGCATTTGATGACCCTGGATTAAAAGAGGGTGACTTGGAGATACACTTAGTTTGAGCTTACTGGAATATATATGTATATATACATAAAATATATATAATTATCAGGCATGTCTATGGTGGAGGTAAGTTTTTGTTGGTGTCCATTTCAACACAGGCATGGCCTCTAGGTGTCCTCCTATGGTCCATGGACCAGTGCACCTAGTGTCGTGACAGCAAATGTAATGCCAGAGGTTGTATTATGATTGGAAAGTGTCCTTGTGTCTAGCTATGACCAACCTAGACAGCTAATTAAAAGGCAGAGACATTTCTCTGCCAACAAAGGTCCATCTAGTCAAAGCTATGGTCTTTCCAGTAATCATGTATGGATGTGAGAGTTGGAATATAAAGAAAGTTGAGTGCCAAAGAATTGATGCTTTTGAACTGTGGTGTTAGAGAAGACTCTTGAGAGTCCCTTGGACTGCAAGGAAATCAAACCAGTTAATCCTAAAGGAAATCAGTCCTGACTTTCATTGGAAGGACTGATGCTGAAGCTGAAACTCCAATACTTTGGCCGCCTAATGTGAAGAACTGACTTATTGGAAAAGACCCTGATGCTGGGAAAGACTGAAGGCAGGAGGAGATGCGGATGACAGAGGATAAGTTGATTGGACAGCATCACCAACTCAATGGATATGAATTTGAGGAAGCGTCGGGAGTCGATGGTGGACAGGGAAGCCTGGCATGCTGCAGTTCATGGGGTCACAAAGATTCAGACATGACTGAGAGACTGAACTGAAACTGAATATATATATATATATATATATATATATATATATATAATTTTAGGCATGTATGTCTGTGGTGGAGGTAAGTTGTTGGTGTCCATTTCAATGTAGGCATGGCCTCTGGGTGTCCTTCTATGGTCCATGGGCCAGTGCACCTGGTGTTGTGACAGCAAATGCAATGCCAGAGGCTGTGTTATGATCGGAAAGTGTCCTTATGCAAAACTGTTATAGTCATAAGATTTATAAATTTGTCACTGAAGAATTAGAATCTCATCAACACGCAGTAAATATAAAAGCTATCTCCTGTCAGGAACAGATTTGATGACATATCATGTTGGGTTCTAAACACAACCTCTATAGAACTCATCCCACTTCTTTTGGTGGGAACCACACAAAATAGAATTTATCAGAATTCTTTTGTTTATAGGACACGAACTATAGCAGTGACAACAGAGAGAGTATAAAAATTCACATATGAAAAATACTTGATAACAAGTCTTCTTGTTTCCAGAATATTACAAATAATAACTTGTGAAGACAAAATATTTTCCAAACTATTAATATTATGAAAAATTTTTAAATGTTCATGCTATAAGAAACACTAAATAACACTAATAGTTTCTCTATTAAAGTATAAAAGTTTTTTGCTCATGCACCCAACCTGGGCTGGTGATCTGTTTCACCCTAGATAATATACATGTTTCAATGCTGTGTGCTCGGGCCTGGTGCACTGGGAAGACCCAGAGGGATCGAGTGGAGAGGGAGGTGGGAGGGGGGACTGGGATGGGGAATACATGTAAATCCATGGCTAATTCATTTCAATGTATGACAAAAACTACTGTAATGATGTAAAGTAATTAGCCTCCAACTAATAAAAATAAATGGAAAAAAAAAGTATAAAAGTTTTTGTCAAATGAAGAGGCAATCAAAGAGTATTTATTCAAGAAATAAAGGAAAAAACATAGCTGTTGTTGTTGTTCAGTCACTAAGTCATGTCCAACTCTTTGAGATTGCATGGACTGCACCAAGCCAAGCTTCCCTGTCCTTCATGGTCACTCAATAAATCAGTGTAAAAAAGAATATTGTGATTATTTTTCTGGAATTGTGGAAATGTGTATATGACCATTTTTTTAATTTGTAAATTGTCCTAAATTTTCTTTCTCATTTTAAGTCATTTTTTCATTTTTCCATCACTCTTAACTTTCTTGAGAACTAGGGAAATGTGCAACAAAAATGCACCTATACCATATTCTAATTATCTAAGTTTTAAACATTCAAATGACTATAAAAAAATATATTCTCCAAACTTGACGACTCTACCTCCATAATGACAAATTAACAAAAAATGTAAAAATCATACTGTTTTTAGGTGACTGTAAAGCAATCAACTTTCAATAACTGAAATTAACTATTGTACATGGCTGAGTATTCTTTTTTTTTTCCATTTATTTTTATTAGTTGGAGGCTGATTACTTTACAATATTGTAGTGGTTTTTGTCATACACTGACATGAATCATGGCTGAGTATTCTACTAAAGAAATGATGTGTGTGTTTGTGTTAATCACTCAGTCATGTCCAACTTTTTGCGACCCCATGGACTATAGCCCTCCAGGCTCCTCTGTCCATGGAATTCTCCAGGCAAGAATACTGGAGTGGGTTGCCATTTCCTTCTCCAATAGAAACATAAAGATGTATAAAATTCATGTTATAGGATTTATTGCCTTAATTCTTTTCTTTTTTTTCAAAAGCACTATGCGTAACAATCAAGTGTTTCAGATGTTTATTTTATTGATAATGATGCCACATTATCAACTTTTTCCCTGTTATATAATTTTTGCTGTTGTTCAGTCGCTGTCATGTCTGACTCTGCAGCCCCATGGACTGCAGCATGCCAGGCTTCCCTGTCCTTCACCATCTCCCAGAGTTTTCTCAAACTCATGTCCATGAGACCCCTCTTATCCTGGTTTAAGGGCAACACTGCTATGGTATCTAATTTTGTATTTGTTTATTTTTTTTAAAGTGGGCCCTGAAAATGTCTAAGCTTCAGCCCCCACAAAGTTTGGATTTACCCCTGGAGAGAACTTCTGGACAAATATTGCAGGCTATATATATGTGGTTCCTGCAACTCCTTTCCACTAAAATTCCTAACTAGTGATCTTTTTAAAGCTATAAACCCCTGAGAAAAAATACTGGAAAGGATCAAACAGCAACAAAGTTTAGAAAGCTTAAAAAACAAACAAACAAACAAAAACAGATGCATGAGTGGTAACTGAATTAACAAACTAGGGAAAATTAAAATTTCAGGTGTCAGCCAACGTTGGAGCCTTTCTTTTTTTAATATCCAGCATCTGTTCCATCCCTCGGGTTTCTCTGGTGGCTCAGAGGGTAAAGTGTCTGCCTGCAATGTGGGAGATCTGGGTTCAATCCCCGGGTCAGGAAGATCCCCTGGTGAAGGAAACGGCAACCCACTCCAGTACTCTTGCTTGGAAAATTCCACATACGAAGGATCCTGGTAGGCTACAATCCACAGGATTGCAAAGAGTTGCACATGACTAAGCAATTTCGTTTCTTCTGTGTCCTCAGACAATTCTGCTGGCTCTACCTTCAAATACGCCGAATCTCGTCACTTCAGACCATCTCTCTGAGTACTACCCATTGTCATGTGTCCCCCAAATATATGTTAAATTGTGCATCCCCAAAAGATACCTTGAAGCCCTAAACTCTGATACCTATACATGTGACCTTATTTGGAAATGAAGTCTTTATAGATGTGATAAAATTAAAATGAGGTCATACTGGATTTTTTTGTAGCAACATGCTGGATTAGACTGGTGTCTTTTTAAGGAAAAAAAAAATGGAGATACAGACACATGTAGAAGGAAGACAACTAAGTAAAGACAAAGGCAGAGATTGGACTTGTGATGCCACAAGACAAGGAATGCCAAGGACTGCTGGCAAACAAAGATTGTTGGAAGCTGGAAGATGCAAGAAAGAATTTTTCCCTAGGGCCCTCAGAGGGAGCATGGCTCTGCTGACTGATAGCTTGATTTCACCCTCTAGTTTTCAGACCATGAGAGAATAAATTTTTGTTTAAGCAACCTAGTTTGTAGTCATGTGTTATGGCAGCCCCAGGAAAACAAGTACACCTACTATTATTTCTTGCTTGAATAAATGAAACAATTCTTAACTAAGTATTTTGTTTCTATACTGGCTCCTCACTCAATGTATTCACAATCCAGCACCAGTGATATTCCTAAAATCTGAATCAGGTCACGTCATTTCTCTGATTAACACCCTGTTGTGTTTGTTGCTCAGTGGTATCCAACTCTTTGCAACCCCATGGACTGCAAAACTCTTGTCTTCCCTGTTCTTCACTTTTTCCTAGAGTTGGCTCAAACTCATGTTCATTGAGATGATGTTGATATCCAGCCATCTTGTCCTCCATTTTTCCCTTCTCCTCCTGTCCTCAATTTTTCCCAGCATGAGGGTCTTTTCCAGTGAGTCAGCTCTTTGCATCAGGGAGCCAAGTTATTGTAGCCTCACACATCAGTCCTACCAATGAATATTCAGGGTTGTTTTCCTTTAGGATTGACTGCTTTGATCTCCCTGCTGTCCAAGGGACTGTAAAGAGTCTTCTCCAACACCACATTTCAAAAGCATCAATTCTTCAGCTCTCAGCGTTGTTTATGGTCCAACTCTCACATCCATACATGGCTAATGGAAAAATCATAGCTTTGACTAGATGGACCTTTGTCAACAAAGCCATGTCTCTGCTTTTTAACATCCTGTGCTGGCATGCTATTTCCTTTGGAATAAAAGCCATTGTTGACAATATAAGCCGAGCATGCCTCCAGCTCCCAACCCTGCCACCTCTCTGCCTTCCTCATCACCCCCGCAGTCTTCTCTTCACTCATTCTACTCTGGCCACACTGTCCTCTTTGCTGGTCATCAAACACTACATTCTCACCTCAGAACATAGGCGCTGGAATTCCCCTCTTTTGGCCACACATTGCCCTAGGTATTTCCTCAGATAACTTTTTTGCTTCTATCAAATCTTAATCAAAATTCACACTCTCACTAAAATTATGACTACCTTTTTATTTTTTTTTTATTAGTTGGAGGCTAATTACTTTACATCATTACAGTAGTTTTTGCTATACATTGAAATGAATTAGCCATGGATTTACATGTATTCCCCATCCCAGTCCCCCCTCCCACCTCCCTCTCCACCCGATCCCTCTGGGTCTTCCCAGTGCACCAGGCCCGAGCACTTGTCTCATGTACCCAACCTGGGCAGGTTATCTGTTTCACCCTAGATAATATACATGTTTCAGTGCTGTTCTTTTGAAACATCCCACCCTCGCCTTCTCCCAGAGTCCACAAGTCTGTTCTATACATCTGAGTCTCTTTTTCTGTTTTGCATATAGGGTTATCGTTATCATCTTTCTAAAGTCCATATATATGTGTTAGTATACTGTAATGGTCTTTATCTTTCTGGCTTACTTCGCTCTGTATAATGGGCTCCAGTTTCATCCATCTCATTAGAACTGATTCAAATGAATTCTTTTTAATGGCTGAGTAATATTCCATGGTGTATATGTACCACAGCTTCCTCATCCATTCGTCTGCCATATGACCCAGCAATCCCACTTCTGGGCATACACACCAAGGAAACCAGATCTGAAAGAGACACGTGCACCCCAATGTTCATCGCAGCACTGTTTATAATAGCCAGGACATGGAAGCAACCCAGATGCCCATCAGCAGACGTATGACTACCTTTTTAAAAAATTGTTACCTACTTGCCCTTTATCTCCTGACACCCCCGGGTCCTTTCAGCCAGTTTAGTTCAGTTGCTCAGTCATGTCCAACTCATTGTGACCCCATGGACTGCGGCTCACCAGGCCTCTCTGTTCATCACCAACTCCCGGAGCTTGCTCAAATGCATGTCCATTGAGCTGGTGATGCCATCCAACCATCTCATCCTCTGTTGTCCCCTTCTCCTCCTGCCTTCAATCTTGCTCAGTCAGCATCAGGGTCTTTTCCAATGAGTCAGTTCTTTGCTTTAGGTGGCTAAAATATTGGAGATTCAGCATCAGTCCTTCCAATGAATATTCAGGACTGATTTCCTTTAGGATAGACTGGTTGGACCTCCTTGCAGTCCAAGGGACCCTCAAGGGTCTTCTCCAACACCACAGTTCAAAAGAATCAGTTCTTCAGTGTTCAGCTTTCTTTATGGTCTAACTCTCACATCCATACATGACTACTGGAAAAGCCATAACTTTGGCTAGACGGACCTTTGTGAGCAAAGTAATCTCTGCTTTTTTAATATGCTGTCTAGGTTGGTCCTTTACCCTAACTTTTTTTCATGCCACTTAGTGGTCCCCAGAATATTAAACAATTTATTCGGTTAGTATGTGTCTTGTTTATTGACTATTTCTTACATTCTGTAAACTCTTTGAGAAGAGGGAGTTTTGTTTTCTTTACTATTATATCCCAAGTGCCTAATCCCTGCCTGGCACATGACAATATTGATACATATTTGTTGAATAAATTTGTTGTATTGATTGAAGTATCGCAAACACATGTTAATCTCCATCAGAGAACCCTAGAAATACTAAGGAATCCCTGAATAATGGAACTTCTGGAAATAGGCAGCATTTGGGACTGAGACAGAAAAATTATTTGAAAAGTTATGTACACAGTTAATGGGTATCTGGTTCTTTTTTCTGCCTCCCGAGAAAAAGACAATAGGCTTACTCTCTTTTTTTTAAATTTTTTTTATTTTTTTCCCATTTATTTTTATTAGTTGGAAGCTAATTACTTTACAATATTGTAGTGGTTTTTGCCATACATTGACATGAATTAGCCATGGATTTACATGTATTCCCCATCGCAATCCCCCCCACACTTCCCTCCCCATCCCATCCCTCTGGGTCTTCCCAGTGCACCAGCCCTGAGCACTTGTCTCCTGCATCCAACCTGGGCTGGCGATCTGTTTCACCCTTGATAGTATACTTGTTTCAATGCTATTCTCTTAGAATATCCCGCACTCTCCTTCTCCCACAGGGTTCGAAAGTCTGTTCTGTACATCTGTGTCTCTTTTTCTGTTTTGCATATAGGGTTATCATTACCATCTTTTTAAATTCCATATATATGCGCTAGTATACTGTATTGGTGTTTATCTTTCTGGCTTACTTCACTCTGTATAATGGGCTCCAGTTTCATCCATCTCATTAGAACTGATTCAAATGAATTCTTTTTAATGGCTGAGTAATATTCCATGGTGTATATGTACCACAGCTTTCTTATCCATTTGTCTGCTGATGGGCATCTAGGTTGCTTCCATGTGCTGGTATTATAAACAGTGCTGCGGTGAACACTGGGGTGCACTTGTCTCTTTCAGATCTGGTTTCCTTGGTGTGTATGCCCAGAAGTGGGATTGCTGGGTCATATGGCAGTTCTATTTCCAGTTTTTTAAGAAATCTCCACATTGTTCTCCATAGCGGCTGTACTAGTTTGCATTCCCACCAACAGTGTAAGAGGGTTCACTTTTCTCCACACCTTCTCCAGCATTTATTGCTTGTAGACTTTTGGATAGCATAGGCTTACTCTCTTGAAAGAGCCTCCAAGACACTCTGGGGGTCAGAGAAAGATTTCAGGGGTATCACAAAAATTTGTTCCATGAACAAGGAAATCCCCAATTCTCTTTTGTTACTTGACTCTAAAACCACTGGCATTCAAGCTCATGAATTGTGGATGGTAGTTTGCAAGATTTCTCTCTTTAAAAAACAAGTCCCAAAGTAAATATTTATTGATATAAAGAGTTGAGGGTGCTCCTAAAGAAATGTCACCTCACCCTGGATGGTGTGAAGCTGCCCATTCATGCTGGGTGTTGAAAAGCTTTATGGCCTCATCCTAAAAGATGAAATGATCATCTTCATGAAAGCCTCTAACTTGAAAGGCTCTACTTGCTGGCTATGGAGTAAAGCAAGTCTATGTATCTCTTAAAAAAAAAAAATAACTTTATATAAGAGCACTAACAAAAATGAAATATTTTGTTACAAGGAATATTCCCAATTAAATATATCTGTTGTAAGCCTTAAAATATCGAAAACTTAAGACAATTATATTCTGGTATGTTTCAGAAACCAGACCAATGAATTGTTTCCCAGGCAAGCATTTGAAACCATAATTGATATCAGGCAAAATAAAGTACCTTTCCATGTAGATTTACCCAGTCAGCAATCTAGTCTGTTTAGACCCTTTCTGTTTAGACCCTAAATCCAAACTACTTTGCACTATTTTTCAATTAATTATCAAGTGCCTACTGTGGGCAAGTCATTTTTGAGTGCTGGGAGAATATATAATGTCATTATTGTTGCTACACTATCACTCAGATATCTAGAACAGGAATCTGTACTTTTGTTTCATGGCCAGAGGGAATTGGAGCAAAGAGATTATGTGATTTAGGCAAAATCAAACCACTAGCTTCAAAATCCCACTGTGGTAAGTCTTCCTAAGGAGTGTGAAAGTCACTCAGTCGTGCCCGACTCTTTGCGACCGCATGGACAATACAGTCCTTGGAATTCTCCAGGCCAGAATACTGGAGTGGGTAGCCATTCCCTTCTCAAGAGGGTCCTCCCAACCCTTGGATCGAACCCAGGTCTCCCACATTGTAGATGGATTCTTTACCAGCTGAGCCAACAGGGAAGCATCTTCCTAAGTGGCAGGACACAAACTCATCCTGGAATTTGGCTTTGAAGTTTCTGGTCTTATTGTCATCCAATCAAGCACCTACCGAGAAATTCCCATGGGTTATTACATCAAATAAGATAGATTACATTTGACATTTTTTCATGCATTTTGAAATTTCCCTTCCTGCCTCCACCCATATATTTTATTTTCACCTAGTGAAAGGGGGTCCATCAGCTTAAAAGATGACTCCAAAAAGCCCACTGATTTGGGCAATTACTTTATTTCTTCTCCTTGAAAATGTCATGCACACTTTAAGCGAATTGACAAGCAATTGTCAATCCTTGTCACATTTAGAGATGCTACAGAATACAGCTTGCAAGGATAAATGGATCTTTGGATTAAAAGCTGTTATTAGGTACAATCTTTGTGACTTTTTTTTCAATCTCCAATACAGAAACAACACTCTCCTTTCCTATTCTCCTCTCCCCAAAGTTTTCTGAGATTCATTGTTACATTAAAATTTTCTCAACTGCAAGCAGCAGAAACCCATATTAAAATTGTCTTAAACATTATGGACATGAATATCTTCATTTTACTAGAAACCCAGTGGGTTCCAAGAAAGTGAAGTGATATGCCCAAAGACATTATCATCTTTCTGCTTTTCCATTTTTGAAGGTATCACCTTCCTTTTATTACTGGCAAGATGGCTGCAGCAATTCTAAAGAGGCACATATAGGCATAAGAAGAATCAGAGAAAGAAAAGACATAGAGATTACTTTCTCTTTGGCATCCTTAGGAGAAAAACAAAATTTCCCAGAGGCCTTTCTAGTCAGCTTCTGTTTGCATAGAATTATAGGATCACAAGTTAATTTATAAATAGACAAGTATAGATTACATGATATTAAAATCTGGGATGAAACAGATGAAATAGATGTTGGGGAGTCAACCACACTGTATTCTTTTTTGCCTTTCAACTGTTTCTGACTGGTCACATATTTTTTCTTTGGTTTGGTACTTCTACATTATGGATAAATTAATTTAATGATTCTGGATGCATCAATACTTGTTCTAGGTCATAGCACCAAAGACATGAATTTATTGTTTCATCTTTATTAATTTAAATGCAATGATAAGGGACTTCCCTGGTGGTACAGTGGTTGAGACTCTATGCTTCCACTGCAGGGACCTGGGTTTGATACCTGGTCCAGGAACTGAGATGCTGTGGAACACTGCCAAAAAAAAAAATGCAGTGATAATCACAAAGTTATTACTGTTTATTATCAATTCTTGCATTCTACCACAAAAATCTTCATTCATAGCTAATTCAGGACGAATAGAGTCACAAAATTTGAGTTTTGGTCTTCTCTTTTTCATGTACAAAGAGTTTGTCATTAGACAGATTACAATATCTGCTTATCTCAATTCCTGCATCAGTCAGTTGAGTTCAGTCACTCAGTCATGTCCAACTCTTTGTGACCCCATGGACTCCAGAATGCCAGGTTTCCTTGTCCATCACCAACTCCTGGAGCTTGCACAAACTCATGTCCATCAAGTCAAGGCTGCCATACAACAATCTCATCCTCTTGTTTACCCCTTCTCCTCTTGCTTTCAATCTTTCCCACGATCAGGGTCTTTTCCAATGAGTCAGTTCTTTGCCATCAGGTAGCCAAAGTATTGGAGCTTTAGCTTCAGCATCAGTCCTTCCAATGAATATTCAGGACTGATTTCCTTTAGGATTGACTCTCAAGAGTTGTCTACAACACCACAATTCAAAAGCATCAATTCTTTGAGAACAAAGGTTCATCTAGTCAAAGCTATGGTGTTTCCAGTAGTCATGTATGGATGTGAGAGTTGGACTATAAAGATAGCTGAGTGCCAAAGAATTGATGCTTTTGAACTGTGGTGTTGGAGAAGACTCTTTAGGTTGGTCATAGCTTTTCTTCCAAGGAGCAAGTGTCTTTTAATTTCATGGCTACAGTCACCATCTGCAGTGATTTTGGAGCCCAGGAAAATAAGTGAAAATATTGACTTCCTCTATATTATTGAGGTCTTGTGGTTTATTTTAGGGATTGTGTTCTAAAACCATGCTGAAATATTAAAGATTATACAAAGCTACCATTATTGAAATTTTTAAATGTTTCATATTAATTACTTTAATAAACATTTCATTTCACCTGTATAATACTTTTATGAAGACATTATTATTATTCTTTTTTTGTATATGAGAAAATTTGAGACTCAAGAGTTTAAGTGACTTGACCCAGAAAGGTGCAGTGTTGGTATTTTAACTAAACCTATGCTTGTATGACCCCAAAACTCATGCACTCAACTGCCACATGCTACAATATGCAGCATTGTTATTATTATTTCTGAAAATTCACTCATACACAGCTCTATTACTTCCTCAGTTATGGGCCTACAATACATTAATCAATGAATATTTATTGAGCACATACTGTGTGTTGAATATTAGGCCAGCAGAAAGGAGGAGCTAGATAATTATTTGGCATGCTTCCTGTTTCAAGATTACAATCTAACCAGAGAAACTAAAATAATGGACTATTCAAAGCTTATGCTGTAAGTATGAACACACCAGCATGGGAAAAGGCTACTGCAGAAATATACGTCCCATGAAAGAAGTGGAAGGGTCAAGAAAGTGGGTAGACTTGAGATTTCAAAGAGAAGTGGGCTTTATCTGGTCAGGTAGAAATAACATAGCTATTGAGGATGAGGAAAGATGTTCCAAGCCATTCAGTATGGACCATGATAACACATAGACTAGTGAAAACTTGTGGGTTTTAATAGATACAGACTACTATACACATGCAACAAGATATATGGCATAGCATAGGGAATTATTATCTTGTAATAACCCATAATGGAGTATAATCTGCAAAAACTGAATCACTATGCTGTATGCCTGAAATTAACATAATATTGTAAGTCAATTATGCTTCAATAAAAAGAGAAGAAAAAAAAGAACTTATAGGAAGAATTAAACTAAACTCTCTGCCCAGTACTAAAGGGTCTGTGTAAAGAAACCTGAAGGTGGATGTTGATGAAGAAACATTGCAGTAATTCTGCACCTAGGAAGAAGTTATTTTCTCAGGTTGAAGAGTCAGGGTGGGAGAGACTGCACCAGGTAATGAGTAACAACTCTCCTAACAGGGAAACGGTGGGGTCAGATTTTATCATTTTCAGATTCGAAGAGAGTGTTTCTCTAAGCTTATTCTCTGTCCCCAAAAGTCTCTTTGTTCCCACATATTTTAATACTTACCAAAGGAATCTTTATGGAAAACATTTGGGCTTTCTTGAAAAGCAAAATTTTAGAAATTCAAAAAAGAAAATCCTTTCCCCTAAAACTATCTTCTCCTAAAAAAGAGCCTGTGGGACCTTTTCTCTCTTCCACAGTCTCTTCCACCATTTTGTGTGCAAGGATTTATCTCAGTGTCCTTGAACTTACCTGGATTAAATAAAGAATATTTTACAACTAGAAGCTCAATTTCTATCTGTCAGGATATTTAAGATTCTCCTCCTCCCTCTATCCTATCCCCACCTCTACCACCATCCCCACCTTCATCAAGCACGCGTGCGTGCGCACACACACACACATACACACACAAAATGTTCAAGGATAGGAAATAATTATCCCTCACCTCATATTTTGCCTTGGAAGTCTCTTTTTAAACATCTACTACAATATTAGTTTAGTAAGTCATAAAAATGGGGGAAAAAATGTTAATTAGAATTCCTTTTTAATTTTTAGCAACTTTGTTGAGCTATAATTTATATACAATAAATAACATATATTAAAAGTGTTCAGTTAGATGAGTTTGGCCCATGAAACTACCACAGCAATCAAAATGCTGAATGTTTCCACTATGTCACAAGGTTTCTTTATGCTTCCTTTGCAATCCATCTTTCTCTATACTTCTGTCCCCAAACAACCTCTAATCTCTTTCTATTACTCTAGATTAGTTTACCTGTGCATTTTGGGTCTGAATTCCTTCACCTGGCATAATGATTCTTTGGGTTCATCCATGGTGTCACACGCATCTGTATTTGTTTCTTTTTACTAGTGAAGAGCATCTTGTTGTATTGTTATAACACCATCTATTGACCCATTCACCTATTGCTCTACTTTTGGTTTATTTTCAGTTTTTGGCTATTACGTTTGAAACTGCTATGAACATCTGTGTACAAGCTTTTGCATGGGTATGTTTCTAATCCTTTACGTAAAAACCTAGGAATGAAGTGACTAAATTTGTGGTATTATTTCTAAGAAACTGCCAAACTATTCTCCAATGTGGTTTTTCTATTTTACATTTCCACCAGCAGGGTATCAAAATTTCCATTTTTCCACATTTTTACCATGTCTGTCATGGTTAGTCTTCTTTATTCTAGCAACATTCTTGAAAGGGTAACTTGGTTGCAGCTTTAAGTTGCATTACCTGATGAATAATACTGCTAAGTATGTCTGTACTTATTTTCCATCACATACCTTTACTGATGAAATATATGATCAAATGTCTTGCCCATTGATTTTTGTTGGGTTATTTATCTTATCATCGAGTTGTAAGAGTATTTTGTATAATTTGGATACAAATCCTTTCTCTAATATTTTTGTTGCAAATGTTCTCCCAGTTTTCGTGTCCTTTCATGTTTTATTTGTAGAGAAATAAAAGGCCATTTTAGCATTGATAAAATTTAATTATTTTATTTTTTGTGCCCTAAACAAGAAATCCTTGCTTAATCCAAGGTCATAAAGTCCTTTTCTTTTGTTTTCTCCTAAAAGATTTTATGGGTTTTGGTGTTATCTTTAGATTTACCAGAGCTATTTGTAAAGAAGACTCGTCTTTCTCTCTGGAATTGCCTAGGCAACTTTATTGACAATCAATTGACCATACATGTGTAGGTTTATTTTCAGATTACTTACTGAGTCCCTTTGATCAACATGCTCATCTGTTAGCAAATCAGAAACTACCTTGATTATTGTAGCTTTAAAAGTTTTAAAGTCAAGCAGTGTTAGTCCTTCATTCTTGTTCTTTTTCCTTCTAAACATTATTAGTTGTTTGGGATAATTTTCATTTCTATATAAATTTTTAAATCATTTGTCAATTTTTACATATTTTATTGGGGTTGTGTTGAGTCAATCACCCTCTTGGTAATATTCAGTCTTCCAATCCATCTCCATTTACTTGGTCTTATTTAGCCTCTCTCTGCAGTAATTTAAAGCTTTCCTAACAGTGGTTTCTTACATGTCTTTTGTTAGTGTTATTCCACTGTATTTTAGGTAGCTGGGTACTATTTAAAATGAAATCTTATTTTTACATTCATTTCCAATTGTTTGTTGCTAATACTAAAAAAAAAAAAAGATGCATTTTTAACCAAACTGAGTATATTTATGTGACATAGAATTTCTAACTTATCAAATCTAGTTCTAGACTCAAATTAATTTATCTCACATTAAGTTATACTAAGTAAAAACAGTAAAACTTAACCCACCAAAGACTATTACAGTACTTTACATAGAACTATTTTTTAGACTTCCAACAACTTTGTTTTAGATACTGCTTAATCCCCATTTTACAGTTGTAGAACTTGGAGTAGTAATTAAGGAATTATATCACCTTTCCTAATCAAATAATCTTCAGAGACTATACTTAACCAGTTTTTCATAACACTTCTTGAAAAATCTTGTTAAAATCTCTACTCTTGAGTTGAAACTAGCAAATTTATGTGTTCTCTTTTGTGAAATATCCTAGAGTAAAGCTTAAATACCCTCTAATGAGAACAGTATTTCAAGAGTTTGTTCTTGGAGCATGCTTCTCAAGAGGAAAAACATATTGTAGAAAACAGAATGTTGGAAAGGATCCTGGGCTAAGACTTGATGGAGGTTAAAGTTAAGTAAATTTTGAGGTAAAGTGAAGGGAACTACTAGAGGGAAGGACCTCAGATTTATTTAAGATGAAATGAAAAAGATGCCTAGGATTTTATTCTCACTGCTCCTCTGGGAGAAGCAATGAGATCACCATTACTTCTTTTTTATTATATTGCCCAGAATACTGTGACACTCAGAGGGTAAGTGATTTGTCCAAAGTCTCCTGGTTAAACAGTGTTTTAGGAGTGGGAGTTCAAATCCAGGACAATTTAATTCCAAAGCTCAAACTCTTTCCACAATACAATTCCTCCTTCTCCCCATTCTCAACAACTCCCATCTCCTTTCAAGGATTGTCTTTGGAAATGAAACTGACTAGGGTGAAAAGAAGGATGAGCAGAGACAGAAAAGATTCATCTTAGAAGTGCAAAATCAATTGAACAATGAAGTTTGGGACCTGCCCCTGAAAGGTTGGCGTAAATGAAGGGAGAAGAATAATATTCCCAGAGTTGAGAAGACAGAGTCGAGATTACCTTTTTCTTAGATGTTCGGAGGTCACTGGGACTTTTGATGATGGAAACAGAAAAAAATATCAGGGTAGGTCTCAAGGATACCAAGTTCTCAGAACTTGAAAGAAAAAAGAAAAAGCCTCAAAAAGTACTAAAGAGAGTCTCCAGTTCTTTTACTAGTGCTTTACCTAGGTTTTTTTATCCAATTAAGTAGGGAAATAGAAATTCATGGCTCCCTTCCTCCTCAGAGTCTGAACCAACTTATTATAGCAAAAATTTAGGGTTCTGAAGTAGCATTTTAAATCTATTTGCATTTTTTGAAAGTAAATGATTTGCCTACCATTAAATTTCAAACATTCTGAAAGAGTTACAAGAGGGATTTGGGGGTTTTCTTTTCCCAGGAATCGATGTGGAAGACCACTTTTTTTTTGAAGTAAAGCTGCTTTAAACCTAAGGGATATTAAATTTGTTCACTC
The DNA here is from genome assembly GCF_023699985.2 of Odocoileus virginianus. Taxonomy (NCBI): domain Eukaryota; kingdom Metazoa; phylum Chordata; class Mammalia; order Artiodactyla; family Cervidae; genus Odocoileus; species Odocoileus virginianus. The sequence continues at coordinate 25,687,320 of NC_069686.1, forward strand.
ATTGGAGGTTAAAAGAGATATTTAATAGAGTTCTTCCTATCTAGTCAGAGAGCATGAAGTGGTTCTAACTTAGAATTAAGGGGCTGTTTGCATTTCTACTTCATGGTCCTATTTGCTTTACGCTGTTAGGAACAGTTTCTATTAATGAACTGAAGCAGATGGACCTTGGCAACCAAGAAAAGCTTTGTTTTCAATATGCTAGAAAAAAAAATATATTGACTAAAAACGTCATCCAGAATTTTAACTAAGTACAAGCCTTCTTCTTGGCCATTTAACATTCTAAGTATATACTTTGGTGAAACAGGTTTTGTTGATACCGTTAAGTGCTAACTTAGGAAAGCAAGGAAAATGAGATCATGCGTCTATATTTTTTTTTTCAGTAAGAGTATTATGGTAGTTAGTTTTCAGTCCACTTTGCTTCCGTGTTTACACAGAGCTATTAAGGAAGTTAGAATGCTATGCAGTTTTCTCATAAACTCATGTTTTTCACATTAATTTTAAAAGTTATGCTGAGGATAGAAGAAGGAAAATAATTTTTAAATGTATAGGAGATTCTACCAGCTTTTTCACTCTATAAGTGCATGGAGTCCCTGCTATACTCTCAGTCTTGAGAGCATTGAAAATAATTCTGAAATATCCATATATTCCTTAGAAATAATCCGCATAACTATTTTATATATACACAAAGCCATGTGCATTCTATTTTACAGATAATTAAAGGTATTTTCAAAGCAATGTTTACTTTAACTGATTTTGCCTAGATATTATTAACTCATCAGTTCCTAATACCCATGTGAATACTGGTTGAAGTGACGTGTTAATCACTCAGTCATGTTCAACTCTTTCCAACCCCGTGGACTATACCCCAACAGGCTCCTCTGGAATTTTTCATGGCAAGAATACTGGAATGGGTTGCCGTTTCCTCCTCCAGGGGATCTTTCAGACCCAGGGATCAAACTCACATCTCCTGCATCTCCTGCATTAGCAGGCAGGTTCTTCATCACTGAATGACTTGGGAAGCCCTCATTTGACACATATTTACTCTTAAAAGCAGGATATTGTTTACGTGAATTCCAACCTAGTTATACATTAGAATCACACACAAACTGCTAAATATGCCCGTGCACAGGGCTGTTTGTCAGATACTGTGACTTAATTTGATCTGTGATGGACCCTGATCATTGCAGAATAATTTAAGCATCCCAGATAATTCCAGCGTACAGCCAAGTGGAAATCTACTGCAAGATCTCAATATTAGTTCTGCACACTTATAGAGGCCACCATATAAAATTAAGCATGAGGAGGCAGAGAAATGTAACATAGATTTAGTATTGTTGTCTGTATGACTTTATAAGTATCAGATGCCTTGATACACAGGCTTTAAACGATGGCTTTAAAATATACATATTAATTGGTTAAACTGTACAGATCTACAACTACATAAACATAAACATAGCAATATTAACAATATTCACTGAACATCTAAGATGGACAAAGAACATGAAAACAGATTTATACTAAAATTATACAAATGATTACCTGAAGCTTGGTATAAACTTTCAGTAAAGTCATTACATAATAATGCTAAAAGTGATTAATAGCAATAACATGAAATATGCTTTATGCTTCATTGCAACCTCTTTATGGATTACACTACAGCCCTAAGAAATTACATATGTAATATATATTATATTACAATAGTATGTTGGCTGAAGCTTAGGTATTACACAATTACTTAATATGCTTTCTCATGGTAATTGACCAAGGTGCACAATTATCTATGCAAAATTAATATCAATTAAAATTATCAATATTTGCTTTTCACACCCTGAAACATTTATTTCAAACCAATATTTTTTGCCACTATATATTTTTTGTGTTTTTTGATGACTTTAAGTGATCCACTGCTAAAGAGTTTTAGACAGCTAAAAATGCTAAGCACTTAATTTTCCAATTTTATGTTGAATGATTGGATGAATGGAGAGCATAAGGACTGCTTTTGTTATTTTTTATACATGAAAATGGAGATTTGTTCATCACTACACTATTTAAGTGACAGAGAAGCATCTGAAAGTAAACTCATTAATGTGGCAAGAACTTAAGCAAATCTCCTCTAATCTTTTTACACCTTATTCTATTTCCCATGTCCTATGAGGGACTAAAAGTCATCTAATAATACTAGTAAACACGTATCATGCTATGTGCCAGACACTATTCTAAGCATGCTGCATATATTAGTTCATTTAAGAACCCCACGAGTAATGAGGCTTCAGTTTATTTTATATGGATCATCATTAGTTGTAAATTCTAAAGAAAATGTTTTTAGGCAGAGCTTATTATATCCAATTGGCTTCTAGGAAATGTATATCAAAAAACTGAATCACTAATTGCATTTTAAATATTCAGAAGTGGTTTGTTGAACAAAAGTAGCTCCAAAGATGTTATTCATAATGATGCTAACCCTTTTGATGAATTCAAGAATGACTCTGCATTCTAATCTTTGATCTCTGGATTTTTCTCATTCTCCTAGTGTTTTTACCACCTACTTCAATGATTAATTTTCAATAATGAGGCCAAAGTTGACTTTTTATACCTGTTGGCTTTGGCTAAACCACCTACTTTCTATAGTCTCAATGGTGTCTTGGATCAGAACCCAATTACCATGAAGTTGATTCTAAGCTTTTCTAACGACTGTCCTGGCCAACTTAGTGTGCTTTCGTTACTTCATACCCTCTTTATTGACTATCCCTTTCTTCTATCATCACATCCCATTTTTCTAACTTTCCTCCAGACTGTCCAATGAGGCTAGTTTTCTAACTACTTCCTTCTTTAGCTTAGATTAAAAGTCTTCCTTAGCATTAATAGGAGAGCTATGTTTGTTTCTTTTAGTTTCTTTCTTACCAGAGAAACTGTTATGGGTTGAAATATGTCTCATGCAAAATTCCTATGTTGAAGTCTTAGCCCCCACAGGACCTCAAAATGTGACCTTTCTAAAAATAGGGTTGTAGTTGTTATAACTGATTAAGTTGAGGTCATACTAGGATAGTGTGGACACCTCCCAATCAATATGATTGGGACACGTACATGCACACAATGATACACCCACAGAGAGAAAACATCTTGTGAACATGAAGGCAGAGATGAGGGCAATGTATCTACAAACCAAAGAATGCCCAAGACGACCATCAAATCACTAGAAGCTACAGAAGAGGCATAGAACAGTCTCCCTTACAGCCTGCAGAAGAAACCAACCCTGCTGACTCCTTAAGCTCAGAAAAATGAGACAATAAATTTCTATTGTTTAAGACACTCAATTTGTGATAGTTTGTTATGGCAACCCTACTAAGCCAATATGAAACTAAATACACAGTTGACTTTGCTGCTGTACCTAATACTTTTCCATCTCTCTACATTGCACAGGGCTTTGGACCAACACTCTTCGGAATTGAGTATAATGAGAACACTCCATAACCTACTGCTTTGGAGCTGAATAGTTGGATGGACAAAACACTAGATCGAATGGCAGAGAAAAGTAGCATCAAGCTTTCTTTCCCCCCGACCTCTTGCCATGTTAATTTTGAAGATGTTTTGACTTCACTGTGTTGATTCTCGCATTTGTAAAATGAGATAGCAATACGAATAGATGAGGGAAGAGTCTGGACCCTGGAAGTGCTAGGTTCCTAGTCAGCTCCTCTATTCACTGCAGGTATAATCTCAGAAAGTCTTGAGATGGTCAACTCTTTTTGTAGCAGAATTCAGTCCCTTGACTGTGGGTCTGAGCACTAGACTTAGCCATACTAGTTGTCTCACTGATGAGCATGAGTCCCAAGCTAGGCCAATAGTTAATAGTATATATGGAGCAATTATTAGAGGGAGGGTGTATTTTTTCACTCTTTCTTAGTTGGAAAGACAGCACAACCATCTTGAACTATTGGATCTTGAACCAGTTCCCTGGCCTCTCTAAGCCTGTTTTCTTTTTTTGTTAAAAAATAATGGAGATAAAAATAACTAGCTCTGGATTCCCCTGGTAGTCTAGTGGTTAAGAATCTGACTTGCAATGCATGGGACACAAGTTCAATCGCTGCTCTGAGAAGATTCCATGTGCCACAAGGCAGCTGAACCCGTGCGCTACAACTACTGAGCAGTTCTACAGCTCTTGCTCTGCAACAAGGGAAGCCACCACACAAGACCACACACTGCAACAATAGCCCCTGCTTGCCGCAACTAGAGAAACCCTGTGAGCAGCAATAAAGACACAGGGTAGTATAGCCATAAATGACACCACCCTTATGGCAGAAAGTGAAGAAGAACTAAAGAGCCTCCTGATGAAAGTGAAAGAGGAGAGTGAAAAAATTGGCTTAAAGCTCAACATTCAGAAAACTAAGATCATGGCATCTGGTCCCATCACTTCATGGGAAATAGACAGTGGAAATAGTGGAAACAGTGGCTGACTTTATTTTTGGGGGCTCCAGAATCACTGCAGATGGTGATTGCAGCCATGAAATTAAAGGACGCTTACTCCTGGAAGGAAAGTTATGACCTACCTAGACAGCGTATTAAAAAGCAGAGACATTACTTTGCCAACAAAGGTCCATCTGGTCAAGGCTATGGTTTTTCTAGTGGTCATGTATGGATGTGAGAATTGGACTGTGAAGAAAGTTGAGCACCAAAGTGTTTATGCTTTTGAACGGTGGTGTTGGAGAAGACTCTTGAGAGTCCCTTGGACTGCAAGGACATCCAACCAGTCCATCCTAAAGGAGATCAGTCAGTACTGATGATCCTTCCAATGTTCACTGGAAGGACTGATACTGAAGCTGAAATTCCAATACTTTGGCCACCTCATGCAAAGAGTTGACTCATTGGAAAAGACCCTGATGGTGGAAGGGATTGGGGGCAGGAGGAGAAGGGGACGACAAGAGGATGAGATGGCTGGATGGCATCATTGACTCGATGGACATGAGTTTGAGTAGACTCTGGGAGTTGGTGATGGACAGGGAGGACTGGTGTGCTGCAATTCATGGGGTCACAAAGAGTCAGACACGACTGAGCATCTGAACTGAACTGAACTGAACTGAATAGCCATAAATAAATAATTTTTTTAATTAACTAGCTCTTAGGAACTTTGTAAAGTTCTTAGCACACATAGTGCCCTAAAATAAACTATTGGTTATATTGTTATTTTGTGTCTTCTGAAGGTTGCATGTTGGAGATGGCAGGAAAAATCTTCCTCTCAGATTAGAGAACTATTAGGACATGACTCCAGAGATGCCAGTGACCATGACACTAGCACCCAGAGATAGGCAGAAACAGAAAGAATGGGAGACAGCTGACAGGAGGGTCCTGGCAGCGGCCCATCCTCCATTACAGTCACAAAGGTCCTCTTGCTTCAAATCTGTGAACTCTTCTGGTGTCTGCTAGTAATTCTCTAAGTTAATATGTGTTCATGTAATCAGCTCATGACATTGGCCTCTGTATACCCAAGTCACCTGGGAGCTGAAAGTCTGAACAACTAATCTCTGGGCAGTGAGTTTGGGTAGGTTACTTCTTGAAGCTGAACCCATGTTTTTCAGCTAGGTTAGCATATTTATTCTCCGTTTTCCTGTGACCATGAGTAAGAAATACAAAAATGCAATAGAAGTTTCATCTCAAGAAACATTGCTAGCAAACCTCACTAGGAACACTAAGTGAGGTATTTCTAGTGGGGGAACAAATCAATAAGTAGAGAAAGGAAAAAACAAAAATCCTACTTCATGTTCTGTGTTCAAATAGAATGAAAGTTATCAATAATAATCTTTTTTTTTTCTTATAAAACCTAGGACTTTCTCAATAGATGAATGTATAGATGATGGCACTTAAAGGTTTCTGTCTAAGTGTACAGTTCAGTGACTGTCAAAAGAGAAAGTTACTTTAAAATGGAGCACTGTTCACATTTTCTGAAGAAGACACTATCTAGCAAAGAGCTCAGGCCATCACTTTTGCCCTGAATTTCAAAAGTTAGTGTGAACATGAATTCCCCCCTCCCATTTTTTTTTCCTCTCAGGTAATTTAATATATTACCCTGCCCTTTTCTATTATTTTTTTCCTTTTGAATTTAAAAGTATGTTAGTTAAATATAATGTCAAAAATGGAAATTGAATTTAGGTCATTACTGTTACTTTCTAAAGAATTATAAAAATCTATTTGACTTTATAAGGTTAAAAAGTAATAGTATGGATAATTAGAAAAGCTGAAAATAAAAGTTTACTTTAATCTCTAGGCTCAGAAAAGTACTTAGAAAAGCAGTGTAGTGATTAATGTTATTTAAAATACTTAGGATATTTAATTTTATTTTGTTGTGAAAATATGATCAAGAAACTGAAAGTTTATAGCATTCTTCTTGGTAATACCATGCTTAATTTTTGTAAACTGCTTTATTCCTATCTTACATGTTAATGTTAATTTTTCTGTTGCTAAATAATACATTTGTTTGGTTTATCCCTTCTGTTCTTCTATTGTATGATTGTTTTAAAATATTTTATTTTTTGCCTATATGTTTCTGTGAATATTGTGATTTAAAATTCCCAAAAAAAAGAAATATTTTCTTTATTATATGACCCCAAAATCCCACTACTGGGCATGCATCCTGAGGAAGCCACAATTCTAAAGGACACATGTAACCCAACGTTCATTGCAGCACTATTTACAGTAGCTAGGACATGGAAGCAGCCTAAATGTCCATCAACAGATGAATGGATAAGGCAGCTGCAGTTCATATAAACAATAGAATATTACTCAGCCATAAAAAGGAAGGCATTTGAGCCTGTTCTAGTGAGGTGGATGAACCTAGAATCTGTTATACAGAGTTAAAAGTCAGAAAGAGAAGTATACAAGTATTGTATATTTAATGCATATATAAAAAATGGTACTGATGAACACATTTGTAGGGCAGGATAGAGATGTAAACACAAAGAACAGACTTGTGGACACAGCAAGGGGAGAAGAGGGCGGGATTCACTGAGAGATTGGCATTGAAACATAAACATTGCCATATGCAAAATAGCTAGTGTGAAGTTGAGCTAGTTGAGTGGAAGCTCAGCCAGGTGCTCTGTGACAATCTAAGGGGAGATGGAGTGGGGGAAAGAGGTTCAAAAGGGAATGGACATATGTATGTTTATGGCTGATTCACATTGTTGGATGGCAGAAACCAATATAACATTTGGTAAAGCAATTATCCTCCCATTAAAAATACATTTAAAAAGAAAGAAAAGCTGAGAAGGAAAATGCAACACACAGTTACTTTTGGAAGTATCTTTCATATTTAGATGTGTGTGCCACTGCAAGTTGGTCCTTTCAGATCAAAGCAGAACCTATACCATCAAACACTTTCTGAAGAGTAAGAACCCTTGTGAATCCAAGAGAACCCAGATAAAACTCACCAAGGTGTGGTCCATACTATCTCTTCAATCAAGTACTAGAGTTGCTAATTCTCTTTACCTGAGACTTTGAACTCATGGTAGATTCCTAAAGCAATAAAGATCCCCACTCCAATTGCTACAGCCAAAAGATTTGAGAGGAACAGAGGAGTGTGATGTTGGGAGACCAATTTATCATTAACTTTCTTTTAATACTATACAAGGATCGGGAACAAATAACATTCTCAAACAGAAAAAAATACTGAATTTAAGGTGGAGAATGAATTAAACTCTCTTACTGTAATTTGCAATTATGGTACTGAAAAAGATAATATATATTTTAAACTTAACAAATGCATTAAAAGAGAAGAGTTGATAAAACACAACTTTGGCCACAAAGGATAAAGATTAGGATAAATAGCACAACAAAGGCTGAGGTTATACCTATAGATGTATAATTAAATGAGCCTGGAGAATGTGACAAAATATCAAGACATTCTCTCTAATCCTTGTTCATTGTTCTTGTCTTCAAAATCAAGTATCTGATATAAATTCAGCTGTTCACATTTCAAGCATTTTGGAGACATGAAACTGACAAGAACATTTTGAAAAAATAAAAACTTAGGAAACCTTATGTTTGTAGCTCCACAACATTATAAATAGGCATATGGTTGGCAGCAGTGTAATTAAAACTTTATAACAATAAAAATTGAATCAACTCATACCCAACATTCTCAGCTTTAAGATCACAGAAATCCCAAAGGTAAAAACTAACAACTCAAAAACCTTAAGTAAATCTTGTACTTAATGGAAGGAAAAATAGGTTCTATTTAAAACAATAATTGTTTTCCAGTGGGGTAGAGGTCTATTAAATAGGAGATATTCTGATCTTACACAGCATATTAATGAATTGGGTTATGCAATGATCAGAGTGGAAACAGTCTCTAAAGGTTGTTTAGTTGCTGTGCATACTGAGATAAATTTGATGCTAGAGGGAAGCATATGAGGAGGAGGAAAGATGAGAGGAAACATGAAGATGGACCAACCAGTCACTTCTTTCTTGATCCCAGTCAATGTGAATTATCACAGGACAAACTTTAGTCATAGAATAACCTGAAGGAACAAAAAAGTCTAATATTCAATTGGAAATTCTTTAATCTATGAAGTGAATGTGGTTTTCAGAAAACCTTGGATACTTAACACATAGGTCTTTCCACAGGATTGCCTTGAGAAACTGTATCTGATCATATAAGTGATCTAAGAACACGGTCCCTTCCTGGTCATGCCTTCAGATGAGACCACAACCCTGCTGACAGGCTGCAGATTCATCAGAGAGCTTGAGCTAGAAACACCCAGGTGATCTATGCCCATAGGAATTGAAAGATTTTTTTTAAATGGTGTTTTAAGTTGCAGAGAAATTTATTGCACCATGCATATGTTAGCATGTGCATAGGTAACTCATACTCCAATAGAAAGTAAAAGAGATGGGGTGGAAGAGAGGCTCCGGAGAGAGGGAATACACACACACACACACACACACACACACACACACACACACACACACACACACACACACACACACATATATATACACACACACACACACATTTATGGTTGATTCATGCAGTTGTGTAGCAGAAACTAATAAAACATTGTAAAACAATTATTCTCCAATTAAAAATAAATTAAAAAATTAAATAGAAAGAAAGAGAGTTTTGGAGTGTGGGGCATTACTCAGAAATCCTCCAATCATGTGTATCCTCAAAATGCTAAATCCTGCATAAAATAATTATCATATCTCTAGTGTTAAACCTATCTCTTTCAAGTTTCCAGGGTGACACACAATTGATTAACTTCTTCAAACATTTGGAAGATGACACCTTCGGGCTTCCCAGGTCTCTCAGTGGTAAGGAATCTGCCTGCAAATGCAGGAGACACAGGAGAGGCTGGTTTAATCCCCAAGTCAGGAAGATCCCCTGGAGGAAGAAATGGCAACCCACTCCAGTATTCTTGCCTGGGAAATCCCATAGACACAGGAGCCTGGAGGGCTACAGTCCAGAGTTGCAAAGAGACAGACATGACTGAGCTTGCACTTGTATGCACATGACACCTTTCAAAATTATATGAAGCATCTAGAAGGGTGAGGCCAGGACATGGAAGGAAAAGTTGGAGTAGTAAGCAAAATTGTGATTAGTATGCACCAGACATTGTTCTCAGTGCTTTACTGACTAATGCATTTAATCCCCACAGCAATCACTGAGTAGGTGTTTTTATAACCCTCATTTCACAGATGCAAAAACTGAGGCAACATGAAAACCAAGTAATTTGCCAAGGTTATACAATTAGTAAGTGGTGAAGCTAAGACCGTATAAGAAACTACATTCTCTTCACAAAGATAAAAGGAATGTGATACTCCTGTTTAATCTTTTGTTCCCATGGTTATATTTAAGAATATTTTACCATTCCTGGTATTTGTTACTAAGAATAGATCTTTATTTAAATTCTTTCTTATAGGATGCTGGTGTCCTTCCTTGGCTTTAGGTGAATGATCAATTTATTCCATTTTTCTAAAAAATTCATGAAAGTTCTTTTCTGCTATTGTTTAAAAGGAGAATTATGACATCAAAGATGGAAGGAGTGGTAAGACTTCTGATATTTTGCTAATTAGTATGGACAAGTATATGGATACAAAATAAAACCCTGCAGTAACAGTATTTCTCACTCTATCCAAAGAACATAATACTTCAAGGGCTCACAGTTAGTAAGAAAACCTGACTTGTTGACAGCTGGAAATATCCGTGAATGTCATTCCTATATTCTTCTACTGTGTAGATAGTGTTTTTTTTTAACACTTAAATGTCAACAAGTCTGATTCAGTGTAAATAGGTTACCTCCACATCAGTCAGTAACAGCAAAACCTCACAATGTTAGAAGAAAGAGACAAAAGTTGGAAACTTTTTCATGTTTTTGCCAAAAGCTCATTTTTTCATTGTTCATTGCTAATAACTCATAACAAATATCTCATAAATGCCAGAAGGATTAGTAAGATGCCTCATAATTACTTTTACCCCAGTGATAAAAAGTTTACTAATAACATGGAGCCTCCCACATAACAGCCCTCAGACTCCATAACCTGAATTGTTCTTAGAAATGAGACCAGTGTATATTGACATCCTTCTGTTTGTCATCAACAAACTCCTACTGGAAAAACTAAAGCCATGAACACATCCCAGGTTGAATTCTGGCTTTTAACAAATTGCATTGTAAGGAGAGGAAACTAAAAACAGTGGCATTGTATGTGTGCAGACTAGCCATGTCCGACTCTGAGACCCCATGGACTGTAGCCCACCAGGCTCCTCTGTCCAAGGGATCCTGCACAATTATTAGTACTGTTACCAAAAACAGCAATAGCACTATGATGTTTGAAACATTTAGCTTTGTTGCATTTTCAAGAGAAATCTGAATCAGCTTTGGAATATTTCCAATATGAACAAAGGAGCCGGAAGCAGAATCCCTGTCTACCATGAACCACAGCAGTTCTTTGGCCCCTGGAGAGGATTCCTTTCCAGTCCACAGCACTAGACATGTAAATAAAAGAAAAATAATGCAGGTCAAGGACAGTAAGCTTTTCAGTTATTCTTTCCTTTAAATATTGATTTATTTTTGGCTGTGTTGGGTCTTCGTTGCTGCACAAGGGTTTTCTTTAGTTGTGGGGAGTGGGGGCTTCTCTTTAGTTGCAGTGAGGCTTTTAATTGCCGTGGCTTCTCCTGTTGTGGAGCACAGGCTTTAGGCACACAGGCTTCAGTAGGTGCAGCACGTGGATTCAGTCATTGTAGCGCTCAGGCCTAGTTGCCCCTAACGTGAGATCTTCCTGGACCAGGGATCAAACCCGTATCCCGAGTGGTCAGGTGGATTCTCAGCCACCAGAACACCAGGGAGGGAAGTCCCAAGGCTACTAAGCTCTTACCGAAGTCTTAAAATGAGAGCCTGCTAACAAAATTCTCTATGCCAAATTTTCTTTGTTCATCTCATCATATTTACTTTTCTCCATCTGTCACCTTTATACACGACCCAATGGTTTGGCTTCCCTGGTGGCTCAGATGGTAAAGAATCCGCCTGCAATGCGGGAGACCTGTGTTCCATCCCTGGGTTGGGAAGACACTCTGGAGGAGGCTATGGCAACCCACTCCAGTATTCTTACCTGGAGAATCCCATGGACAGAGGAGCCTGGCAGGCTATGGTCCATGGAGTCGCAAAGAGTCAGACACGACTGAGTGACTAAGCACAATGGTTTATCAATCAACTCATCCCGTTAAGTTGTTGTCTTAAAACATTTATTAATGTCTTTCAGTTCATGTTTTTCTTTTCTTGATGTATCTCAGAGAATTGTTTTTAGCAGATGATATAATTTTTCAACATAGAATATATATTTATGCATATTTTTTGTGGTTGACTAGAGGAGACATCCTAGAATGTGAAGTCAAGTGGGCCTTAGGAAGCATCACTACGAACAAAGCTAGTAGAGGTGATGGAATTCCAGTTGAGCTATTTCAAAACCTAAAGGATGATGCTGTGAAAGTGTTGCACTCAATATGCCAGCAAATTGGGAAAACTCAGCAGTGGCCACAGGACTGGAAAAGGTCAGTTTTCATTCCAATCCCAAAGAATGCTCAAACTACCGCACAATTGCACTCATCTCACAGGCTAGTAAAGTAATGCTCAAAATTCTCCAAGCCAGGCTTCAGCAATATGTACTTCATGCACTTCCAGATGTTTAAGCTGGTTTTAGAAAAGGCAAAGGAACCAGAGATCAAATTGCCAACATTCGCTGGATCATCGAAAAAGCAAGAGAGTTCCAGAAAAACATATATTTCTGCTTTATTGACTATGCCAAAGCCTTTGACTGTGTGGATCACAATAAACTGTGGAAAATTCTGAAAGAGATGGGCATACCAGACCATCTCACCTGCCTCTTGAGAAACCTATATGCATGTCAGGAAGCAACAGTGAGAACTGGACATGGATCAACAGACTGGTTCCAAATAGGAAAAGGCTGTATATTGTCACCCTGCTTATTTAACTTATATGCAGAGTACATCATGAGAAACACTGGGCTAGATGAAGCTCAAGCTGGAATCAAGATTGCCGGGAGAAATGTCAATAATCTCAGATATGCAGATGACACCACCCTTATGGCAGAAAGTGAAGAGGAACTAAAAAGCCTCTTGATGAAATGAAGGAGGAGAGTGAAAAAACTGACTTAAAACTCAACATTCAGAAAACTAAGATCATGGCATCTGGTCCCATCACCTCATGGGAAATAGATGGGGAAACAGTGGAAACTGTGTCAGACTTAATTTTGGGGGGCTCCAAAATCATTGCAGATGGTGATTACAGCCATGAAATTAAAAGATGCTTACTCCTTGGAAGGAAAGTTATGACCAACCTAGATAGCATATCAAAAAGCAGAGACATTACTTTGCCAACAAAGGTCCGTTTAGTCAAGGCTATGTTTTTTCCAGTGGCCATGTATGGATGTGAGAGTTGGACTGTGAAGAAAGCTGAGTGCCAAAGAATTGATGCTTTTGAACTGTGGTGTTGGAGAAGATTCTTGAGAGTCCCTTGGACTGCAAGGAGATCCAATCAGTCCATCCTAAAGCAGATCAGTCCTGGGTGTTCTTTGGAAGGACTGATGCTGAAGCTGAAACTCCAATACTTTGGCCACCTCATGCTAAGAGTTGACTCATTGGAAAAGACCCTGATGCTGGGAGGGATTGGGGGCAGGAGGAGAAGGGGACGACAGAGGATGAGATGGCTGGATGGCATCACCAACTCAATGGACAAGAGTTTGAGTAAACTCCTGGGAGTTTGTGATGGACAGGGAGGCCTGGTGTGGTGTGATTCATGCAGTCGCAAAGAGTTGGAAATAACTGAGTGACTGAACTGAACTGAGCTGAACTGAGAGGAATGAATAGACACATAGCACCAAATAATTGGTTGACCACAGTAAAACGCTAATTGTCAGAAACACAGATAAGAATAAATATTTCTATTATTTTCTTAATCAGAAGAATAACCCATTGAATATCTACATTTCTTGACAGAGCTTGTCAAGAGAGCTCATTCTAGGTATGGTTTACTATGGGGTAATTTTTTGTAGCTTTTCTGAGGTTAAATTAACAACTAATCTTGCAATATATTCAAAGCATGTAATATGACTATACTATATATGTATGCGTTGTGAAAGAAATCTCATACAAACAACATATTCATCACCTCATGTATTTATTATCTTAATCTGTTGAGAAAACTTAAACTCTTCTTTCAGGGGATTTCAGATATACCATTCAGTGTTATTAACGGTAATCACCATGCTATACGTTAGATTCTCAGACTTTTATTCAACTTATAACTGAGAGTTTGTACCTTTTACCAACAACTTTGCATTCCCCACGCTACCATCCCTTGGCAACCATCCATTATCCTGCTCTTTGTTTCTATGAATTTGCCTCTTCCTTCCTCCCTCCCTCCTTCCCTCTCTCCCTTACTTTTTTTTTTTTTTCAGTCTTTCTTTCTGCCTCTTTTTTTCTTTTAAATTACCCATTTAAATGATAGAATGAAGTATTTGTCTTTTTCTGTCTGGCTTATTTCATTTAGCATGACACCCTAGAGGTTCAGTTCATCCATGTTATCACAAATAACAGAATCTCCTTTTTTTAAACTGGAATAATATTCTATTATATATGCACACATATAATACCACATTTTCTTTTTCTATTCATCTGTCCATGGGTGTTGTTTCAGTACCTTGGTTATAGTGAATAATGGTGCAATGAATATGGGAGTAAAGATATCTCTTCAGATATTTACTTTATTTCCTTTGGATATATACCCAGAAAGGATTCCCAGGATATATACCCAGAAAGGCTAGTGGTAAAGGATCGGCCTGCCAATACAGGAGATGCAAGAGATGCGGATTTGATCCCTGGGTTGGGAAGATTCCCTGGAGTAGGGAATGCAACCCACTCCAGTATTCTTGTCTGGAAAATTCCATGGACATAGGAGCCTGGTGGGTTACAGGTCATGGGGCCACAAAGAGTCAGTCACATGACTGAGCAACTGAGTACACACATACCCAGAAGTGGGACTGCTGGATCATATGGTAGCTCTATCTTTAATTTCTGGAGGAACCTACATTCTGCTTTTCACAGTAGCTGCACAAATTTACATTCCAACTAACAGTGCACAAGGGTTCCCTTTCCCGCATATCATCACCAGCATTTATCTCTTGTCATTTTGATACTAGACATCCTAACAGGTGTGAGGTGATATCTCATTGCAGCTTTTATCTGCATTTCCCTGATGGATACTGATGTCAAGCAATTTCTCATGTACCAGTTGCCCATCCATTTTTTTGTTTTGTTTGTTTTGGGATCAAATCACTTTATTAAGAGGCTTGAGTGAGGGGACAAAGAGTTGAGAGGACAATGAAATCTGATGTCCTCAGCTGGGCCAGGATCTCCCTCACTTCAGTTCAGTTCAGTTGCTCAGTCATGTCTAACCCTTTGCGACCCCATGAACGACAGCACGCCAGGCCTCCCTGTCCATCACCAGCTCCAGGAGCTTGCTCAAACTCATGCCCATCGAGTCAGTGATGCCATCCAACCATCTCATCCTCTGTCGGCCCCTTCTGCTCCTGCCTTCAATCTTTCCCAGCATCAGGTTCTTTTCCAAAGAGTCATTTCTTCAAATCAGGTGGCCAAAGTATTGTAGCTTCAGCTTCAGCATCAGTCCTTCCAATGATTTCCTTTAGGATTTTCTTTAGCATTGACTGGTTTGATCTTGCAGTCCAAGGGACTCTCAAGAGTCTTCTCCAACACCACAGTTCAAAATCATCAATTCTTTGGCGCTCAGCTTTCTTTATGGTTCAACTCCCACATCCACACATGACTACTGGAAAAACCATAGCTTGGACTAGATGGACCTTTGTTGGCAAAGTAACGTCTCTGCTTTATAATATGCTGTCTAGGTTGGTCATAGCTTTTCTTCCAAGGAGCAAGCATCTTTTAATTTCATGACTACAGTTACCTCACTGAAAAAGTCACCAGAAACCCTGCTGGCCTTTTGAATATCTTCTTTGGAAAACTGCCCAATTTAAGTCCTCGCCCATTTTTAAACTGAATTGTTTGTGGGGTTTTTTGCTTGCTTGTTTGTTTTTGCTATTGAGTTGTATGAATTCCTTGTACAATTTGGAATATTTTATGGTTTTATGGATTCTGACCTCATGTCCAAGTCTTTAATCCATTTTGACTTGATTTTTGTGTACAGTGTAAGCTAAGGGTCCAGCTTCATTCTTTTGCATGTGGATATTCAGTTTTCCCAATACCATTTATTGAAGAGATTATCCTTTCTTCATTTTATATTCTTGGTGCTTTTGTCAAAAATTAATTGAGCATGTAGTGTGAGTTTATTTCTGGGCTGTCTATTCTGTTCCATTGATCTATGTGTCTGTTTTTATTCCAGTTTCATACTCTTCTAACTATCAGAGCTTTGCAATATGGTTTGAAATCAGGAAGCCTGATACCGATAGCTTTGTTCCTCCTTCTCAAAATTGCTTTGGCAAAAACCTCTTTGGGGTCTTTTTTGATGCCATATGAATGTTATACTCTGGAGTATTTAATTGTGCCCCATGATCCAGGAAAGTAGATTGCCCATGTGAGGAGTCCAACACATACTGCATGACATTTTCCATGCATTTCTCTAACTAAGATTTCCAAACACTTACTTGTGCCAGATCTTGCTAATAAGAACCCCATACTCTGTCCACATTGTCACTACTTCTTGACTTTCTCTTTCTTGTTAGTGTTGACTGTAGGACTATTCTCTCAAAATATCCTTTACTGGATGCACTTTGTAGGGAGAAATGTCAGAGTTCCTCAAGTTCTGGGGCTGCCTCTCACCCCACAGTTCCCCAGTTCTGTCAGCACCTCGACTGTGTTTCAACACAGCAAGACTATGTAGGATTACTATTTAGCATCATAGATTCACCAGTTAACACGTGTTAAATCTGCTACTCTCCACCTTCTATCTTGGAATATTTCTTGACAGTGAGAAGCGTTTAGACCAGAGAAAAGTGAGAAAGAATTACATCCTTGCATATTTGATTGGGGCATCCTTGGTGGCTCAGATGGTAAAGAATCTGCCTACAACGTGGGAGACCTGGTTCCATCCCTGTGTCAGGAAGATCTCCTGGAGGAGGACATGGCAACCTACTCCAGTATTCTTGCCTGGAGAATCCCCATGGACAGAGGAGCCTGGCGAGCTACAGTCCATTGGGTTGTAAAGAGTCAGAAGTGACTGAGCAACTAAGCACAATTTGATTGAAATACGATTTTCTTAATTATATAGCAAGATATCAAATATGTATAAATAAAACATTTTATAATTTGATTTTAGCATTAAACTTATTTTGGTGAATGACACAAAACAGATCTTAGATGCTAGTGCTGAGACGACCAATGAACCTTGGAAGTGACCTACCTTTAGACATTTTGGTATATGAAATAGTATATGTCCTTGTTGATTAGACGACTTTTAGTTGTATTTTCCATTACTTTATGGTGAAAACAGCCTAGAAAATGCAGAGATATTATCATATTCATGTCTTTATTATAGTGATTTAGTTAACTGAACAAATGGGGAAGACAGAGGTGGGGAACTAGGAAAGCGTCAGGGAGTGTTTGTGAAAAGGACTACTTAGGGGAATTTAGAGGACTGCTGACTGTAATAATCCCCAGCTCCATAATTTGGCCTAGGATTAGTTTTATTATAAATTTCTGATTCTACAGTGAATTAATGGATGTTAATGGATTGCAAACATCTGTTCCTCCAGCAAGGTGATATTTTACCCCCCTTTTTTTTAATTGCTAAAAGATAGGATTGCTGTCACTGTCCTCAAAGTTATATCAGAGAGCTGATAAAGAGCTAACATTTTAGGATAATATCAATTACTGCTAAAAAACTGGAAATTTTAGGCACTGATTTTTTTTCTCAAGATATTCCAGGTAATAAGTAAATCCAAAACTAAAATCTGTCTGATTTGTAAAGACTCTCGATTGTTGAGTCTATCTGATACTAGAATATGATTTCATTGGACACATATAACTGCCTTAGAGAAAAATAAAATATTTTTCTTTTACTTAAGAAACAAGTTATTGTGGTTTCCTAAAATTGCAATGTAATTTGCAGCTCATAAAATTTTAGTGTGTGTACATGTGTGTGTATATGTGTATACATGTATACACATATATAAGTATATGTAAGAAACACATAAATACATCTTAAATTACATTTATTTAAAAACAAATCTTATTAGAGTTTTTCTATATGTATATCTGAAAAATAATCCACTTAATACCTAGAACTGATCTTATCCCCAGTTAGTGCAAATAAGCAAGTTTACTTACATGACATATAGATGGGCAAACAAAATGATTTAAGGTTAAAAATAACCATCTCAAAGATATGAAAGAGCCCATTCTGGGAAGGAAATACCTGACCTATCAATCTACAAAGTTAACTTTTCCTTCCAATTGATTGATTTTCTCTTAGTATATCATGGTCAGTCACAGCCTTGGTTTTTTTTTTCCCCCTATTTTTTTCCCTATAGGAGTGGCTTCTCAGACGATTGTCTGGCTCCCCTTTTCCTAAGCTTCCCATCCTTTTCAGAATTGTGTTGCTACATACTTTAGCTCTTATAACAACAATAACAGCAACAACAAAATTGAAGCTAAAGTGTTCTTTAGGCAAATGAGACAATTCAAGAGTCTATAATATGAATGCCCTGTCCATTCCCCCCATCATTTGTTAATATGTGTTGGGCTCAAATGTTCAAATTTGCCAGGTCAGTGTTCCACGTGCTGATTGGAAATATCATCTAATGTGCATTATATACAATAAAGTCACACTTCAATTTCAGCACAGGTTTTACGTTTTTATGTTTTTTGTTCCTGCTCATAATCTAAATAAACATAGTGTTTCTCAGCTTACATTTATTTCAGGCATGCTTTCTCCAAAGGATTTAACATTTTAAATGCCTTCATGGCAGAATGGGAATGTTTATGCACTTTGAGATGCTTAGGAATATAAGGAGTAATCATCTTTCTTTTCTGTGCAATACAGTTTTTGAATAACAGAAGATCAGATGATGAACAGAGAAGATCATTTTGAACTATATTTAACAAGTAGCTTGTTTCAGCTTCGATATTAGCTTGATTTACCATCTGCAGAATTACCAATAACATGATGCATTTATTACCCGTAAAAGCTATTAGCAGGTCATTTTGTTCAGTTCATCATATGTGTCTTGAGACACAATCTGGCGTCTAACAGATTTTCATACATTGATGTCGCAGAGAATCAGACTGTTCTTTAATTGATTGTTTCTTACTAGACTCCTTTTGATTAAAACAGGTTATGCTAGTTGCTTTTAGTTCCACATTTCTCCACTTCAAAGTCTAGCTACAGAAAGCAGAAATTATTCTCATTTCTCTGGATTCTTTTAATTCAAAGTGAATGTATATATTTAAAAGTCTGCCATAATCAAGGGTTTTAAAAATGGATTCAGTTTTTCCAATCTGTAACTCCGTCAACAAGAATACAATCCTCACCATGCCTTTAAAAAACGGATTTATCTTTTCCTGCCAAGTCATCAAATTTTGCACCTCAAAACCTCAAGTGAGTACAGATCACAGGGACCAAAGGGACCGGGAAGGGCTCCCTCAAAGCACTCTTTCCCTCACAATTTGCACAGACCCCGATGAGCAAAGCTGAATCGTGGTGATAGTGTTGTGTCCTTCTCCAGAGGGAAAAGAAAAAAAAGAGTCTTTTGCTAAACTGGTTTCAGAAGGACTAACTCATATTGTTCATTTAAGCAAAGAAATTGGTAAGCTCCTAAGACACTCCCCATCCCCCCGAAAAAGGAAAAATCCAAAAGCTATGTGAACTCTGGGAGGATAAGGTCGGTGGTCTGGTCTCAGGCCTTCTACCCACATTTGCAAGCACAGTTAACACCATAAAAATAAAAGGGCTGCAATCAGATCAGTCCTCATCAATAGGAATGAGTAGCAGCTTGCAGGCTCAAAACAAGAGCCTAATTCAGCATTCAAAAGGTTTTTGTTTGCCTAATGTCAGAAACAAACATAAAACTTTCTATCATGTGACATTCATGACACTATAAGAGAGCAGTCACCCTGCCCTCAGGCTTCTGTCTGCCACAGACAAAAGCCGTCAATAGCTCCTTTGTGCACTGCCTCAGCTCTCTGTCTTCATGGAGTTGGCCACTCATTCCCAATTCTCATCTGCTCTTTCCAGGTGAAATTCCCAAGTTCCCAGTCACAAAATCCCACGTCCCAAGGATGCACCAGTTCACATAATATCCTAGCCAGTAATATTCTTAGCAGATCAAAAGTTATATCAGGATACAGGAATAATCCTAATTCTTACCGGAAAATTTTTGAGTGTTTTACTTGTTTTTTATACAATACTGTGAAATACCTGCTAGTTTAAATTATTTGCAGCAACCAGAAACATGTGAGTATACCAAACTTATTTTGTCCTTTTTAGCACCAATTAACTCCTTTGAATTTACACCATATTTATATACAAAGTGTAGCTGCCTGGGGATTCTAAAAGATTTTTAATGATTTAAACTTGAAAGCCACTATTCAGAACCAATGATGCATTGAGGAAAATTATGTAAGTTATGTCTTAGAAATTACTTTTACTCTAAAATTTATTTAAAATCGAGTTGTGCTGATCATTTAAAATATTGCACTAAATTTAATAGAAAATCTCTTGGTGGATGTTTAGGGTAAATTGAAAAGCTTAAATGGCTTAAAAATAGCTTTGAAACATTATGTAGACAGATGAGGCAGTTATCATCTTTAAATGATGGGAGTTTAATGGTCTTCTCATACATTAACCCTCCACTCTGACGGTGAGAAATGCCTTCATCTTACTCTAGAAATGGATAAAAATAAACATTTAGATTTAGTAAATCTAACAATTTATTTAGAATCCCCTTAACTATTTATAATATTTTTGAAATTCAGTGAGGTGAAGTTTTATGGCTCAGAGTTCATTAGCTACAATGGAACCTTCAAATATATAATAAATAGTATTTATTTGGGACAACTTACTGAAGTATAGGTCTGTTTCCTTTCATGATATGCACCAGTTTGTATAGTATGAAACTAAAAAACAGCAATGCAACAACAACAATGGTATTTTACTTGATGGAATACTTTTTAAAATTAACACCAAGAAATACTATTCAACTAAAGTGCTATTTGTTAGTCAACTCCTAAAGAATAAATATATTCTATTGATGGAACTATACCTACATCAAAGGCAACAGAAATGGCTAAAATGTACCATTGTTTGATCTAGAATGTAAAATAAGTCACATCTTTTCAATGAATCTACTATGATGAAGTATATTACAGACACATCATTAGCTTTAGAAAGAATTGTATGAAACAGTTTGTATTTAACACAAATGTGGGCAGCTAACTAATGGGTTTAAAATATATTTATTAAATATAAAATATATATTTATATTAAATGGTGAGCTTTTCTAGATGAAAATATGAACCTTTGCCAGAATCCTTTTGAGAGAGAGAGGGAAAAAAAATAAAAGCAACGTTCTTTGAAGTACTCTTGAATGCTATCTGTTCTAATTGGAACTTTAAAGTTATAAAATCTGTAGATTTCATTTACCAGTTCTGTACCAGTCATTCAAGCTGATAAAAAGGATTGGCTGAGGATATTAAAATAATAGTTGTATCCTGAATTGTTCCCTCTGACATGTGAAGCAATAGATCCTTCTATTAGTATTAATAGCATCTTGAACAGAATTCCTATGCAGGTAAATGTAGATATGACATGAAAGGTAATGCACTGCAATTTTATTTCATTCTAAGGCTTCCCTAGTAGTGAAAATTGAGACCAAGTAAGTTGTCTTACATCGTAAATAATTTTACTTTGAATAGACTTCTATCTCTAGCTTTGGTAGGATATTCAATCATAAATATTTTCTAGGGATTTTAACATTATTTTATAGAGTTGTTATTACTATTTCCATGTGTATATAAAGAAACTGAGCCTTGAAGATGTAGCTAATCTTTTCTTTTTTTTCATCAAAAAAGTCAAACCTTTTTCTTTTTACACTGATTTGCTTTATTCTCCTGGTAGGAATAAAGTCTGTTCTGTTTTATGAATACAGGTGATTGTGGAGTAGATGAGTAAAACTTGGCATGATTTCTTACTTCTCTTCTTTGGAAGTGATGTTCTTCTAGCAGTAAACTGAGGTAGACATCACTCTTCCTCTTATCTGCTGCTTACATTGCTTTTTCTTCAACACTGTATTCTGTGCTATGAAAGCACACCCTGGGGGTTGAATGCATGAGACAGGTGCTCAGGGCTGGTGCACTGGGATGATCCAGAGGGATGGGATGGGGAGGGAGGCAGGAGCGGGGATCGGGATGGGGAACACATGCAAATCCATGGCTGATTCATGTCAATGTATGGCAGAAACCACTACAATATTGTAAAGTAATTAGTTTCCAACTAATAAAAAATAAAGGGAAAAAAAAGCATACCCTGGGAACACAGACCTCGCCATGCCAACCATCGTGATAGCATCTAGAGGTCAGGCAGCGCAAACGGTCTCTCAATGGCCCCAGAATGGCGCAGTGGAAAAAACGTTAAGCTGGGGACAAGAGGACATGACTACTAGTTTCCACCAGCAAGATTCTAAGTAAATGCAAGCCTGGACTCTGCATACTCATAATTACATCATTAACTGAATGTTTTAATGTATGACACACTCATCTACAATCTTTGATTTCTTATCATATTTAATTACTACAAGCCTGTGAAGCATATTATTATACACACCTCACAGATAATGAAATGAGAAGTTAAGAGAACCCAGAAGATAACCCAGAAGTTAAGACAGTGAGAACTGAGATTTGAATGGGATGCCAGAGTTTTACTTTCTTGGGGGGGAGGGGTGTGTACCACCAGAAGTGCAGGATCTTAGCTCCTCAACCAGGGTTTAATCCCAGGCCCCTGCAGTGGAAACAGAGTCTTAACCACTGGACCACCAGGAGAGCTCCCCAGAGTCTTACTTTTGGCCACCATGCCTGTCTCCACATCCCCTTTCTGCATAATAAAAGAGTTAAACAGGCATATGGTCAAAGTTCTGTCTTTGTTGTACAGCCTGTGATTAACTCAGTCTTTTTCCACTGTGAATTAAACACCTACCTGTTCATTTAATCATGTTACTTTTTATTTATGCACTTTAATTTGGCCTCCAGATAAGCTATCCACACTTGATCTAAGACATAACTCTTTCATTCACCTTTTCTCTCTGTCTCTGTTTCTCTCTATATATGCAAATATTACCACTGAGAATAAGAATCAACTGTACACACACACACACACACATAGTTGATTCTTATTATTCACAATAGTTATGTTTATAAAGCCACTGCAGAACTGAACTAGGAAATACTGAGTCATTGCTACTAAGAGATACACAGGGCTCAGTTCCTGGGAGCCTCTGGTTGCAATACTTTTGTCAATTGATCAACACATAATCTATCTTATGTGTGTTAATCTTTATAGATGCTTGATTCAATACAGACTGTTGATTCATTAACATTGAATTCATAACCTACAGCTTATAACTCATGCTTAAGTGGAATATCTCATATTCATATTTTCTCTGTAAGGCACATCACCCCCTTCCTGCTCTTAGGAACACTAGACAGCACTCCAGTGCTATGCCTGTGGGCCATTTTAAATAGTTAATCACAAACAAAAAGAACAAAAATATACCACTAAATATACCACAAATAGGATACTTGTTTACAATATGACAACTGAAATAAGAAGGCAGAACATCACCTGTTTAGCCTTTTCTGGGAATGTGAGTGTCCAGCAACTCAAATTTTTCACTGTTCTTACGTATATACTTGAAAATGATCATAAAATTGCCCAGAATGTTGATTTTGGAGTTACAAATAAATTTTAGTAAGTAGGCAAATTTACAAATACAGAATCCATAAATAATGAGGATGGATTATGTGTGTGTGCATCTCATCTCTGATCTCTGTTTTTCTGCCCATCTCCTTTCCCACTTCCTCATGGTCCTGTCTTTAATCTTCTCTAGATAAAAATACAAGTAAAACTTTTAAAAATTATTTTCCACATTGTTTCTGCAGTGTTTATTTTCTTCTGCTTTTCAAAAACTTTAGGGCTACTTTACACATACACGCACACACAATCTTTGATTCCAAATGAATTCAGCACACATCTATGTTCACAACAATGTAGTGGCTGCTTATAAAGTATAACTGTTCTATATAACATGATGTCTGGTTGACAAATGGTCTTTAAAATGTACCTAATATCGCAACAGAGAATCAAGGACAGGTCCAGGAATTTTTACTTTTTCTTTTCTTTCCCTGACCTTTGTATCACCTCATACTACAGGGCAAGAATGTCTATATTCTTGATTTTTTTTAAGCTCCAAATTATTTGCATTTAATTTACCAATCAGTTCTTCACTGGAGACTGGTTGAATTTACAAAAGCAATTACACCCGTTTCCTGTGACTTTGACGGATATATATAGTTGTGTTAATTAAGCAGAAGAAGAGAATGTGGATTGCTGGTGATTTTCCACTGGAAAAAACAATTGTCATCATCTGTGCAGCATTAATTGCTACATAGGGTAGGAGATTAATATTTTTTAACATTTTAAGTGGTTTTGCATAAATGTTAGCAATAAGCAAGCCATTTCATGTCTTATTGGTTTGCATTTTTAATAATATTGGAATGTTAGCCTTCCCATAAAGGGAAGATTGCAACAAAACTGAAATAGTGCTAAAACCTCGCTAGTTATGTGCCAACTGACCCTATGCACCCCCATTGGGGAACACTCAAAGACAAGGGTAATGTTGAAAACATAAAAAGAGGAGAAGGTAATTTGTTTTTAATTTTTCTTACATTTGTGAATTTAGTGCCACAAAGACCAACAGCACTGGCCAAGGGCTCCAAGGAATAGACACCATGAACACTTCCTATATCTTTTTATTTATTTATTTATTTATTTATTTATATTAGATTTGGCCGTCTTTTAAAATCTGATCATTATGTTGGTAAAATTATACCAAAATTTAAATTGGTATACGTATTTGTACAAAGAAAACTCAACCAGATTCTTCGCTATTATTTAAAATGGAAAAGGAATCTGAAAATGTAGTGATCGGGAGGGATTTCCAGCGGTGGTAAGGTAGCTGCCAGAGTCTGCTGCAGGTTTGGGATTCCACTGATAGAATAGCCTGGCTGGGACAGAGCAGGCACCCAGGGAAGATGAGGCTGGAGCAAACAGCCAAAGCCAGATGGTGGAGGGCCTTGCATGCCACGGAGAGGACACTGGATCTTACTCTAAGTGCCACGGGAAGTCGCGAGACAATGTAAGCCGGGAAGCGCATAATCTTATATTCCTTCATGAAATCTCACAGCGAGGAAAAAGAAAAGGGGGAGGGCAGTGAGAGGAACGGGCAAATGAGTTGGTAAAACTTTATTCACTCTTTTAAGCCCAGCTTAAACAGAGGCAGAGACATTTGGTCCTTTCCCTATGTTCTCAGAGGTTTTTTTTAATTAAATTTTTAAAAAAATTTTTTCTTTTATATTGGAGTGTAACTGATTAACAATGTTGTGATAGTTTCAGGCACACAGCAGTGACTCAGCCATCCACATGTGCATATCCGTTCTCCCCCTAGCTCCCCTCCCATCCAGGCTGCCACATTGAACAGAGGTCCTTGTGTTGAACAGTGCTGTCCTTGTTGGTTATCCATTTTATTTGTTTAACTTTTTATTTTGTATTGGGATATAGCTGATTAATAATGTTGTCACAGTTTCGAGTGAACAGGGATTCAGCCACACGCATATGCATATCAAGTCTCCCTAAAACCCGCCTCCCATCCACACAGCCACATAACCTTGAGCAGAGTTCCCTGTGCAATACAGCAGATCCTTGTTGGTTATCCATTTTAAATATAGCAATGTGTACATGTCCATCCCAAACTCCTTATCACTTCCCCATCCTTTCCCCCTGGTAACTCTAAGTTTGTTCTATAAGTCTGTTTCTGCTTTGCAAATGAAGTTCATTTGTATCATTTCTTTTTCAATTCCACATACAAGGGTGATCATATGATAGCCATTCTCTTTTTCTGCCAGTTTTGTTTTTTTAATTGCACTTTCACCAGGCATGAACAGAAGTTTATCACTCCAATGCAGAACTGAGGAAAGACTAGACTCAAAGCCCTTATTTTCGGCACAGACCTCAGAGCATAGCTGATGCTCAAGTGTACTTGCTGAGCTGAAGTCAACCAGATGAAGACAGTGACTCACTTCAGTCTGAATGTATGAAAGACAGGTTCTTAATACTAAGACAACAGGCAAGAAACTGATGGCTGAAGTTAAAGAGAAATCTCAGCAGATGTAGATGAAACTTCATAATATCAATAGTATTGAAAGTCATCTAATTGTTGTCTTAAATGCAGAATCTCAACATGTTGAGGAAAAATACCAGATTCTTTATTTTTTTTATTCCTATTAAGCACTTGTTTGAAATAAACTCTTTATTGATGTATATTTAGAAAATAGGAATACCTTTCTTGAACTACACATCAGTAAATGTTAGGGCTCACTCACTGTTGACTTTCAAATTTTAAAAAAAGTTTAGTGATTTTTTTTTTTTATATCACAAAAGGAAATTTTGTTCATCACATCTAGAGAAGTAACTTTGTGCAGAGCTTGGTTTGAGCATATTATTTTAGGGACCCTCACCAACAAACAGAAATCACTTTCTGGACCCAAATTTATTAACTCATTTTTTATCTCTGAAATAAAAAATTCAGAAGTCCAAGTGTTAGAAATCATTCTAGAGTTATTTCAGCAAAGATCCTTCTATTTTTATGTTTTTGAAAATTTAAAATAAAAATCACACTCCTCTGATATCTAACTGATGGAATGCCTTTTGTTTTTTAAAGTCCAGGTAGTTGAAATCCACCTTTTTGGTTTGTACAGGCACAATCAAAGGTTCAGGTGTGACCAAGTTCTGTGGCGTAACCTGATGCCTACTTCTAAGAGGTGAGGTGGACTGACACCCTCTTTGAAAATCTAATTAAACTGATAGTGCTTAATAGGAATAAAAAAAATAAAGAATCTGGTATTTTTCCTCAACATGTTGATGACATTATAACTTTTCCCATTCTTTGGGGCACTAAGAAACATGCCTCTAATAGAAATACTACCAAGTATAATGCATGCATAACTTCTCCAGATTGAAATATAAAATATTTCTATTCTGTAAACTATTCCTTGTTTACACTCTTTCCTTTGGTATAATTTGTAACAAACAACTCAGATTCTTGAAGGACTATGCTGTAGAAGTCCCATGGTCATTTTATCCACCTCATCACCCCCTAGTGTAGAAAAATTATCATATGAAAAAAGGCCAAGAGCTCCCTCTCCAAATTAGTCTTCTATTTAGAGTTTCTCCCAACCAAGGTTCTTCAGGAAGGAAATATAGTATACAAGACATGACATCTGATCTTATGAAGGGTAGTTCAGCTATGAATATCTCCTTTTAATGTGCTTGCTTATCAGTTACCTTATAAAAATGCAGCATTACTCTGTTAACTTGAAATCATAAATGACTCACAAAAACTTCAGTACATCATCTCTGTTGAAGTATCTTGCACATAATTTCTATCCTGAAGCTGCTCATGGACCATAGTTGGACTAGTTATTTTAGTACCCAGTTTTTACCAAAGTTATAAGGGGAAGTAGAGCTTTTCTTAGTTTTAATTAGTGCTACACGTATGAAAATGAACAATAGACTTAACAAATAGGTCACTTTTTTTGCCTCTGAGGAAAAGATGAGCTGATACCAAATTTCTGGGGAATTCTAATATTGATGCTATGAAGTTCTTCTATTTGTCAGTGCAAAATCTAAGAGGAATCAAAAAAAAACTTCCTCATTTTGTACTTAGAGAATACACAGCACTAGAAGCAGAATCAGATTTAGTAGGCTATGTAAAGAATAATTAATTCTGTATTTAAGGAATATAAAGTATTCTCAAGTCCATGATACTGTTGTACACTAATTAACACAGTCCTTGTAACCAGTGACAACTCCAGAAATTTTGTGCAGAAGGACTTTTGAAGCTGCATTTAAATGCAAGCACTGTGCCTTTTAGCTGGCTAATTTAGAGCTGGCTGGTAAGTGGAGGTGGGTGGGAATACCCATCAGGGTCTTTCAGAGAAACAGATTCAATAGGAACTATATAGGTATGTAGAGAGAGAGAGAGAGACACACACACACATACACACACATATGTATGCATCCATGTATGTGTGTGCTTGTGTGTGTATGTAGAAATTTCCTGTAAGGAACTGGCTCACATTATAGGAGCTAAGAAGCCCCAAGATCCACAGTTGGCAGTTCAGAGACCCAGGAGAACTGATGATAGAGTTTGAGCCCAAACCTGAAGGGCTATGAAGCAGGAAAGTAATGGTTCCAATCCAAGACTGGAGTCTGAAGGCAGGAGAAGACCAACGTCCCAATTTGAAGACATCGGGCAGTGAGTGAATTCTCCCTTCATCAGCCTTTTCGTTCTAATTAGACCTTCAATGGATAAGCTGAGCACCAAAGAATTGATGCTTTTGAACTGTGGTGTTGAAGACTCTTGAGAGTCCCTTGGACTGCAAGGAGATCCAACCAGTCCATCCTAAAGGAAATCAGTCCTGAATATACATTGGAAAGACTGATGCTGAAGCTGAAACTCCAATACTTTGGCCACCTGTTGCGAAGAACTGACTCCTTGGAAAAGACCTTGATGTTGGGAAAGATTGAAGGCAGGAGGAGAAGGGGACGACAGAGGATGAGATGGTTAGATAGCATCATGAACTTGATGTTCATGAGTTTCAGAAAGCTCCAGGAGTTGATGATGGACAGGGAAGCCTGGCGTGCTGCAGTCCATGGGATCGCAAAGAGTCGGACATGACTGAGCAACTGAGTTGAACTGACTGGATTGAATGCCTACTCACCTTGGGGAGGGCAATCGGCTTTACTTGGGTATGATTGAAATGTTGATCTCAGTCAGAAACACAGTCACAGATGCACCCAGAATAATACTCAACCTGGGCACCCCATGGCCCAGTCAAGGTGACACACCATTACTCAGTATCTGACATAATTAATGTCTTTTAGATAGTCTCATGACTGTGATAGCTGAAATCATTTAATATCTGAACTGTACCTTCTCACCTGTAAAGTGGAGATAATACAGTAAGCCCTGTTCTCTACTATTACAAAGTTTGTGAAGTGACTACTGAGCCAAATCAGTTAACCTGGAATTTCTGGGTCTGGGAATCTACAGTCAATCATATTATACATGAATTTGTGGTATCATGAAATTTTGCTGTATAAGTACTTGCTTCATTAAATTGTTTGGAAGACCAGATGGAATGATGCATATAAAGCAGGGGTCCTCAACCCTCTGGGATCTAATGCCTAATCATCTGAAGTGGAACTGATATTAGAATAATAACAGAAGTAAAGTGAACAATAAATGTAATGTGCTTGAATCATCCTGAAACCATCCTTCCCACCCTGGTTAGTGGAAAAATTATCTTATATAGACCTGGTCCCTGGTGCCAAAAAGTTTGGGGACCACTGAAAAGTACTTAACTG
The DNA here is from genome assembly GCF_023699985.2 of Odocoileus virginianus. Classification (NCBI taxonomy): domain Eukaryota; kingdom Metazoa; phylum Chordata; class Mammalia; order Artiodactyla; family Cervidae; genus Odocoileus; species Odocoileus virginianus. Next base: position 25,716,545 of record NC_069686.1, read on the forward strand.
AATAATACAAATTGTTCCTTTTCTCTTTATTTCCTGCCTCCTCCTCTTCCTTCTCTTCTTCCTCATCCTTGATTTTCTCCTCTTCTAATTCTTATTCTTCTACCACACATATCTAATACTCTTGATCATTAATCATTCTGGAAACATCTTATCACATTTTCCATAACACCACATTCTGATCAATCTTATTTTACTTGTCTGACATTTCCTTCTCTGTCTCTTTAGAGTACTTCTATACTTGATGCTGTTCTTCAGTAGAAAATGTTGCTCAGGACCTTATTCTTGGCCCACTGTTTGTGTTACTCCATACACTCTCCTCAGGCAAATTCTCAGTGGTTCTGCACTATGAATATGAGATGCAGGAATAAAAATGTTTTGCCTGAGTTAATGAAATCAAGGCAAAATGTATCCTAAAGAGATCAATAGTTCCTCTCAATTTATGAAGCATAACAAAATCAGCAAAAAGATCTTTCTAAATTTTCATATTTTTCATCAATATCCTCAGAAACTTAAAAGATTTGCAGAAAACAAAGCAGAAGCCACAACTCAAAACTATGTATGTTTAATAAACATTTGTTTATGCAAGTAAATGAACAAATTATATACTGAATGGTTTCCAAATAATGTCCTATAATTATTATGAGATTGCTATTTTGTGCATGTTCAGAAGAGAAGAAATTAATTTCTTCTTAATCTCCTAAGGATATCTCTGACAATTTAGTTCATCATTCAGACTTAAAGCTTAAAGGCTATGAAATGTGGTACTCAATTCATTTTTATTCAATTCAATTCATTTCCAGAAATATTTATGAAATGTCTTTTCTGTGTAAGAGCTGAGTTAGATCTCTTTTTTGACACCATGATGATTAAAATATAGTTTCTGGCCTTGAGTGGTGTACGTTATTGGAGGGATGTTTAAACAAATGTGCATATATCTATCATGTAAAGCACAATAAGCTAAAAGCTACAGAACTGTCATAGAGAATCTGAGGGAGTATGAATCCCTAAAACCAAAATATAACAAAAGAATATTTACTTTACTACTTTGAGTTTCATTTTAGGTTATCATATATGAAGTCATCAACAAAATACACCTTAATTTTGTGCAGTAATAACAAACACACTTTAACACTATTTTTGTGCTTAATAGTTGTATCATTTGAGAAAAAAACTCTCTAAGTTTCAGTTTTTAAAATGATGAAAATAACATCTGCCTTATACTTGTCATTGTAATGCTACACGAAATGAATATGTTTAGTACTTAGGAGACATGAGGATTAAATGATAGGTATGTCAGTGATTGGTTGAACAACTGTATCTCAGTTGTTATTTAATGGATTATTATTTAATGGTTATCTAATAGATTGAAATCACTCTGCAACAGAGTATCTAACAACCTGCCACATTTGGGTTTATGTTGTTCTACCACTATTTGGATTGGAGACACAGAAATCTCTATTAGGAAGTTTAATGACAACAAAGGTGATTAATACCAAATCATTTCCAGTAATTTTAGAATCAGAAAAGATCTTATAAACCATCTTGTTCAGCATCCTTATTTTACAGCTAAAAAACTGAGTTTCTTATAAAGTGGTCATTTCACTTACCATAAGTTTTATATGATCCAACAACAAACCTTCACATTTGTTTTGTATTAATTATAAAATGTAGTTATCTCTACTCAGCAGCATCTACACTACCACAAAAGAAGTAGGTACCTCAACTTCAGAAGGAACTGACAAGCCCAAGATACACATAAGAAGCTATCATGATGGAAGAGGGCATGGAAAATGATCATTGACCCTGTTGAAGGCATTAGAGTTGTTCAGTGTGAAGAAAAAAATTCATGTAGACATAATACTTATTAACTTTAATGGAAATTATGTGGCAAATCTACATTCAGAAGAAGCAATGGACCTATGGGAAGACATTACAAAAGGGAGAATTTTAGTTTGAAATCAGGAGAAATCTTTTAAACACTAGAGCAGCCCCAAAGTATCTGTCTTGTAAAATCATTGTACTAGACTGTCTTGTAAAATACCTTCTAATTTCTCAATATCCTAAATTCCTCTGGATTTGCAAAAATGATAAGTATGGGATTAACTATTCTTGATGCAAAAGGATTTAATTTCTTTATTTTTCTCATTTCTTATATCACCAATATGATTTGATAACATAAATATGACTTATGAATTATCTTTAAAGAATTTTTTAATCTCACAAATTTCTTTTAAGCTCCATTTTACTTGAATTAGATATCTTCTCAACAACCACCAGCTATCCTTTTATTCTTTTTAAGTCTGAATATAGGTAATCTTTTATTTTCTGGGCTGTAATATCATACTGTGGAAGGGGAAAAGGTAAGCATCGACACTCCTCCTTCCAAGTTAACATAAAATATGAAGCATTTTAGAAATTGCATGCCATTTATATTTTAAAAAGAGAAATTATTTTACTTGGGTTACCTGTGAAATAAATGGATAAGATGTGTCAGGAAATAGATTAGAAATCATCCTAGATACAAAATACAGTTTTATAAATGAAGATAAGTGAAGAAGACCAGATGGAGATCTTAGGAAGAAATTTTATGGAAGAAAACTGAGAAGTCTGACAGTATTTCCCAATATTGGTCCATCCCCGAGAATCAGAAATTTTGAGTTCTGACTTTAATACCATAAATTATAGGGTGACCATGGATAACTGGATAAATATTTCTAAACATTTTCTTTATGTTTAAAGTGAGAGAAATATGTAACCCAGTGCTATCTGGAGGCTCACAAATAATTTTGGCAGGTATTTTAACAATACATATATATCTTACCCTATAATAATTTTTTCTTTTTTTGCAGAGAAGGGATTTTATATTTTAAAAAGAAAGAAAAATCTAGGCTTTTCTCCAAGTGCTTCATTTTACACTGTCAGGTTGATTTGGCTATTTGTCAGAGAATCTTTGAGACATTATATCTTATATCAGAACTGTCTTGGAGAATAATTGTTTGCTTTGGGGTCTCATGACAGTAATTTTAAAATCTCTGGAGGCAAGGTTATTTACAGAATAAGGTGAGAAAATTTGGGACATTGCTAAAAACAAAGACTATATCTTTAAGTAACTTTGGCAAGCACATCTAATATTTGCTACAAAATGTATAGTCAATCAGTATTGAGAACTGTCATTATATATACTTACATTACTGAGAGTCAGTTGCACTGAGAAAGAAGAAACAGAGGAAATATTTACAATAGTGCTCCAAAGACACTGCAGTTTGAACTTGGTATGTACCTTAAAATCAAAATAAAATGGCATCTTTAATACAGCACCTAGCACAAAACCAAGAACTCTTCTAGTACTCAATAAATGTTTGTTGAATGAAGATCCCATATGATCAGTCATACCAAGAGTTGAGAAATAGAACTAATTTAGAACAATAATACACATATATTCTAATTATTTGGGAATGGTAAACAGAAGCTTTGAAGATTTCATTTGGTGATCAGAAATGTATAATTTAGTCAGAAAAAAAATGTGCATTTTATCATCAATAATAAACTATAAAGCAAAAGAAGTTTATTACCATTTAGAGAAACCAGTATTACTAATAAATATTTACTGTGCAATGTTAATCTCTGTTTGAAACACTCAGGAAATCTTTTAAAGTACAAGGAAATCGAAGATATGTTCAAATTGTTGCACTGATAATTAGATAAGCATGATTTACAATCAGGTTTCAAGACAAACAAAAATATCTGCTCAGTTTTGCCACATTTCAGCCCCACGTAAGCCCCGTGTAAGAAGAGGCTGCCTCTGAAACATGAACAGTTGCTCTACTTAGTGAAAATCAAAAGAATGTACCGTTATGTATCACAGACTCTTTAATAGATAAAACTGGCCTTATAAGGAGAGTGTGTGTGTGTATATATATATACATATATATATATATATATATATAATTTACTAAATTTAAGATGATTAAATAAAAATGAGTTAGAAATCCCCCTTAAATTTAGAGTTTGGCTCCACCCCATCCCTACCCAATAAAAGTCCCTGGACTTTTATTTCAAATGAGCTGAACAGAGCTTTCAAAGACAAAAGATATACAAAAGCACAATCTTTTAACATAAGCTTCTGCACTTACTAATGCAGGTTCAGCCACCTATTTTACAAGATACTTATTAATGAATGTAGAAGAGCAGGATAAAGTGATGAGAGTTTAATTTATTTTGGAAGTAATGGTTTGTACAGTAATTATCGAGAAGCAGCCACTTGTCAAATGGAATCAGTAACAAGTGCAGTTGGGAGAGCTTTTCTGGTACACAGGCATTGTGAAATGTTTTACTTTGCAATGAGAATGGACTCTCTGACAATAGTTTATTTTGCTTTTAAAAAACAAACCTGTAAGCCAATTCTATTTAAGAAACTATATATGCTAGCATGTTTATGAAGATTAATTTGTTCTAATGTTTCTCTTTGTTTATTAAAAAACACATAGAAGTTTTCAGTGATAGGTAGTATCACTGATTTAATATTTAACTTTAACTTTATATTTAGTATTTAACATTATCCAATATTCCATTAGGACTTCCTTGCTAGCTCAGACGGTAAAGAGCCTGCCTGCAACACAGGAGACCTAGGTTCGATCCCTGGGTCAGGAAGATCTCCTGGAGAAGAAAATGGCAACCCACTCCAGTATTCTTGCCTGAGAAATCCCATGGACAGAGGAGCCTGGTGGGCTACAGTTCATGGGGTTGCAAAGAGTCAGACACAACTCTTAGCACGAATTTAGCAATTAAATAACACCACCAATGTTCCATTAACCTTTATTAATTCTCACAGGACTTGACGTTGATCCAGAAACACTGATTCAGGTCTGTGGGCAGGAAAGATGAAAGGTCGCAGAGTTCATGGGGCATATCCAGAGGATGAGGAAACTTGAGGAACAGTCTAATAAAAATTTAAGCAGATTACCAAGAATATATAATCCCCCAGTGGCACATAGTGGGAGACATTCATTCCAGAGAAATCCTTGGGATAAGTGATGAGAAAAGATGTAATCCATAAAGGAAGATCTTAGGAGTAGTTACTGGCTAATCAGGATGCTGGAATATTTTACTTGGGCAATTATGACACACAGTTTGACAAGGAAGAAGCAGATAAAAACATCAATGGAAAATATACCCTGAAGTAAATTTTTAGCTGTGAAGAAAAAGACTAAACAAAAAATGGTACTTTATATTCCCTTCAGAAAATGAAAGAAAAGTAATAATTTGGACTTAAATTGTTTGGGCCTCCACTAATATACTGCCTTTGATAATTCTTCAGGATTCACCAAGCTCTGTATTTTTGCTCATATAAAGTGTACCAAAATGACCAATGGCCTCTTAAGAAACTAATCAGTGGCTCAGTCAAACCAATCAATTATTACATCTTGAAAATGAATACAAGTTACTCTCTTGTCACCTTGTCTATGTCACATTTGCATTCAAGTTAACATTCAGTTCAGTTGATATAGTTTAAGAAGTTTGTAGTAATAAATCATAAAGAAGATCTAAATACACCTATCTCTGGTTGTTCATGCATCTAAACTAATCGATTAAATATCAAGTTGTAAGATATAATGCTCAGTGAGTTAGTGAACATGAACCCATTTTTAATTTATACCTCAGTTCAGTCCAGTTCAGTTGCTCATTTATGTCTGACTCCATGGACTATAACACGCCTATCCAACACCAACTCTCAGAGCTTGCTCAAACTCATGCCCATCGAGTCAGTGATACCATCCAACCATCTCATCCTCTGTCATCGCTTTCTCCTCCTGCCTTCAATCTTTCCCAGCATCAGGTTCTTTTCCAAAGAGTCATTTCTTCAAATCAGGTGGCCAAAGTATTGGAGCTTCAGCTTCAGCCTCAGTCCTTCCAATGAATATTCAGGACCGATTTCCTTTAGGATGCACTGGTTTGATCTATTTGAAGTCCAAAGGACTCTCAAGTGTCTTTTCCAACACCACAGTTCAAAAGCGTCAATTCTTTGGTGCTCAGCTTTGTTATGATCCAACTCTCACATCCATACATGACTACTGGAAAAACCATAGCTTTGATGAGACAGACCTTTGTTGAAGTAATGTCTCTGCTTTTTAATATGCTGTGTAGGTTGGTCATAACTTTTCTTCCAAGAAGCAAGTGTCTTAATTCCATGGTTGCAGTCACCATCTGCAGTGATTTTGGAGCCCAATAAATTAAAGTCTCTGGCTGTTTCCACTGTTTTCCCATCTATTTGCCATGAAGTGATGGGACCAGATGCCATGATCTTAGTTTTCTGAATGTTGAGTTTTAAACCAACTTTTTCACTCTCCTCTTTCACTTTCATCAAGAGGCTCTTTAGTTTTTCACTTTCTGCCATAAAGGTGGTGTCATCTGCATATCTGAGGTTACTGATATTTCTTCCAGCATGCAATCTTGATTCCAGCTTGTGCTTCATCCAGCCCAGCATGTTGCATGATATACTCTGCATATAAGTTAAATAAGCAGGGTGACAATATACAGCCTTGATGTACTCCTTTTCCAATTTGGAACCAATCTGTTGTTCCATGTCCAGTTCTAACTGTTGCTTTTTGACCTGCATACAGGTTTCTCAGGAGGCAGGTAAGGCGGTCTGGTATTATCATCTCTTAAAGAATTTTCCAGTTTGTTGTGATCCACACAATCAAAGTCTTTGGCATAGTCAATAAAGCAGAAATAGACATTTTTCTGGAATTCTCTTGCTTTTTTGATGATTCAATGGATGTTGGCAATTTGATCCCTGGTTCCTCTGCCTTTTCTAAATCCAGCTTGAATATCTGGAGATTCTCTGTACACATACTGTTGAAGCCTTGCTTGGAGAATTTTTAGCATTAATTTGCTAGCATGTGAGATGAGTGCAATTGTGCAGTAGTTTGAGCATTCTTTGGCATTGCCTTTCTTTGTAATTGGAATGAAAACTGACCTTTTCTAGTCCTGTGGCCACTGCTGTTTTCTAAATTTGCTGGCATATTGCAGGCAGCACTTTCACAGCGTCATCCTTTAGGATTTGAAATAGCTCAACTGGAATTCCATCACCTCCACTAGCTTTGTTCACAGTGATGCTTCCTAAGGCCCACTTGACTTAACATTCCAGGATGTCTGGTTCTAGGTGAGTGATCACACCATTGTGGTTATCTGGGTCATGAAGATCTTTTTTGTTCAGTTCTTCTGTGTATTCTTGCCACCTCTTCTTAATATCTTCTGTTTCTGTTAGGTCCATATCATTTCTGTTCTTTATTGTGCCCATCTCTCAGAAAACATACAAAAATTAACTCTAAATGGATCATATACCTAAATGTAAAATTTAAAATAACAAAATATTTAAAAGATAACATAGGAAAAATCTCATGGCCTTCGGTACAAAAATTTGTTAGATGTGACAGCAAAAGCGCAATCTGTAACAGAAAATGTTGATAATCTGATTTTATTAAAAGTTAAAGTTTTGTTTTATTAAAATGTTTATTTTATATCTGTTTTATTTTATTAAAATTAAAATTGCTTTAAAATTTCTTCATAATGAGTTTAAGTACTTTAAAATATACTTTTTGAAGTTAAATAACAGGAAGGGAGGAAAAATTGCAAATCATACACATGATAAAAAACTTGTACCTAGAATATGTAAAGAATTCCCAAAATTCAATGATATGAAAACAAGTTAATTTTCAAAATAAAGGCAAAAAATCTGAAATATTATTTCACCAAGGAAGATATATTGGTGGCAAATAAACTCATGTAAATTTGCTCAGCATCACAAATCATTAAGAAATTGCAAATTAAAACTACAATAACATGCCACAGTACATCTGTCAGAATGGCTAAAATTTTAAATCCTGATCGTATCAAGGGATGTCCAGAATATGAAGCAATAGGAACTCACACTTCTAGTAGAGCCACTTTGAAAAACAGGTAGACAGATTCTTAAAAAATGAGAAACATATAACAATTACCCCATAAGATCAGAATAGTCCACTCCTAGTTATTGACCCTAGTGACAGTAAAGCATATGTCCGTACAAAGACATACACCTGAACATTCATAGCAGCTGTTATTTCAATGGCCCAAACTGGGCGGGGCAGGGGGGGAATGCAAATTTTCCTTCAGCAGGTTAATGAATAAAACAATTGTAGTATACCCAAATAATAGAACAGTATTCAGCAGTACACAAGAAAGAACTCCTGATACATGCAACATGTTTGACTTCCAAAATAATTATGCTGAGTCAAAGAAGCCAGACCACTAAAATCCATACTGTATAACTCTGTTTATGTAAAATTCTAGAAAAGATGAGCTACAGCTGACCTTGAACAACTCAGAGTGTAGGGGTGCCAATCCCCCTACACAATTGAGTATCACATTAATAATCCGACATCTGTATCCGAGATTCTGCAGATTCAGGTTTAACCAACTGTGGATCATGAAGTACTCTCAGTACAGTTCAAACATGTGTTGTTCAAGGGTCAACTATAATAAGTAATAAGAGTGGGAAGGCAAGGGAATGCAAAGCATCAGAAGGAAGCCTCCAAGGGTGGTAGATATGGTCCCTATCTTGATTGTAGAGATGGTTTCATGGGTGTATTTACATATTTCAAAATTTTTCAGATTTTACATTTTAAATTATGGTTTATTTTATGCCAATTGTATACCAATAAAAGTTTTTTTCTTAAGAATTAGCTGTTGTAAAATCACTGCTATAGTTGCTCTAATTTAGAAAATCTTTTATTTGGTTATTGCTAGTTACAATCTACTGACCATTGAGTTTGTCCTTCACAGTTGTCAAAATTTAATTTGTGACTCTACTTGGCCTCTGTCCTTCTCATGCCTGTTCTTTGTTGATCTTTGCCCAGAAAATTGTCCATGCCAGGAAAATTGTCACAGTCTGGTCCTCTAGCTATAACTCCCCCTCCAGGCAATTTAGCTGTTATATCTTTCCCTTGTTTCCTTCTTATTGAATGAAGACAGGTGATATTACACTCTCTCATTCACCCTACCAGTCTCTCAAGTTATATATCAATTTCAATCCATGTTACATAAACCATACATATACCCAACTTCATTAGAGAAAACACATAGAAAATGAAAGTTTAATAATGCTTACTAAACAGTAGGGTCCCAGAAAAGTCTGCCACTGGTGCATCTCAACTTGGTTTTAAGATATTGAATATTACTTGTTTCACAGTGTACTTAAAACCAATCTCTTCAGACCACGTTTATCTACCTTCTAGCAGTCCTGATTCTGAAGCATTCCCAGTAGGAGAGTGATTTGTCTCCTGGAAAGAATTCACAGAAATTTCTGAGATTTCTATTCATCCTACCAAGAGTCAAAGAAGAAAGAGCAGCTGTGTTAAAATTCATCTGAAGCACTGGTATCTAAATACTGGTATTTCTTCTAACCCTATAATATATATATATTTCACCATTCCTTTAGGAAACATATCTTAAATAGGTCAATCGCCTGATGAGTTGTCTGGCTTCAAGCTCCTTATTTCTTTTTTTTTTTTTTGTTTTCTTTCTTTAAATAGATATTAAAAGTTAAATTAGTTAATTTAAGCATGCACCATTAAATTAGCTGATAATGTTTAATTAGATAATTATGAATTTTACATAGCATCTTTCTAATTTTTTATATCATGCTTTTGCAAAATTGTAAAAATGGGACAAGTTAATTATAAATCTAAAAATTCATAGGATTTCAAAGTTAAAGTATTAAAGATTACCTAGTTCAACTGAATATGTGCTTATGACTTAATTCATGTGAGATTCAGTTTCTCCCTATCAATAATAATAATTCCTACTTGCTAAAACTTGACATGCATCTATGCTAATGCTCTTCTAATATTATATTTAATCCTATAAGAACACAGTGAGGTGACTCTTACTATGACCATTTTGCAAACTAAGAAAGTAACATCTAGGTAGTTAGGGACATTTCTCTCAGTTGTGCACCTGATAAGGGGCAGACTTGAGATTCAAGCTCAGCTCCATGTGATGACCCAATCTGTGTTCTTACCCACTATCAACCATTTTGCATGCCTATAAAGTAAGTACAAAAATTGAATGCAACTAAAAGTGAAAGTAGGTAGTACAGTGCCTAAGAAACAGACTCTCAGAAAATGATAGTTTTCTAATGCTATTTGAGCATCCCTCAACAGGTTGTCAATTTATTCTCCATTGGAATCCTTTTGGTGACAGAAGGTTGACTATTTTACATTCTGTTCCATTTCTGGATAATTCTAACTCATAGAAGATGCTTTCTTATAGTGAGCTGAAAACTGCGCCCCTATAGCTATCACCTCTTTGACCTATTTCTGCCCTCAAGTTGGAATATTGATTGCAATTTCATTAAATTTAGAGCTTAATTTAGGGAGAATTGGCATCCTTACAATATCGAGTCTCCTCCTATTCCAGAATAATTTGAAACTCTGATTAATTCAAGTTTTCTTCAAAGATGTCCTGTGCAGGTGATTTTGAATAGTCTATACATTTTGGTCGTACTATAGCATAATGGAAAAAGAGTGCCTTTCATTTCAAAATTGTTGAGGTTTAAACTCTGGATCCAACATTTATTTAAGGAGTATTTGACTTTTCTAAGCCTGTTTCTTAATTGATAAAATGGAAATAAAAATCATCTGCCTCATATAGTTGTATGCAAAATGCTTTGCACAGTGTCTGGAACATAATTGATATTCATTAATGTTAGCTACTATAATTAATATTGATCACCCAGCCAATTTTCTCACATTTTAAGAAAAGATTTGACATACTCTTTTGGAAATCTATACTAACATGTCATAGACTTCATTATGAAAACATTCTTCTCAAAATATTGATAATAGACTAAGTATTTTGCATTATCATAGTTTTCTTTCAGAAGATAAAATATACTTAGAATAAGGATTTTGAAAGTGCAGGATTTTGAAACAGACATACCTGGGCTTCAGTACTCATTTGTACACTTATTAGCTGCATTTCCTTGGGGGTGTATTATCAGTGGTTAGGCTGAGTTTCCTTGCCTATTAAAATCAGAGGGAAAATACAGTACCTGCCAATAGAGCTCCTTTGAGGGTTAACTGAGACTGACATGCTAATTCTTGCTGCTGTGAGTTAAATGAGATAATGTGCATTAAAAGTACATAGTAATGGATAGGTAACCACAACTATTGGAAATTGTTATCCCAAGTCAAATTTGTAATAGGATATATAAAACAGATTTATGAACCTACATGACAATGGCTTGCTCCCTTGGTGTAGTCTGCTCATTAAGAAAGTCTACTAAACCCCATGACTGAGTTTCTTAAGAGTACTGTCACCCGCTTTTTAAAATCCTTTTCAAGATAAATGTATGGATGTGAGAGTTGGATGATAAAGAAAGCTGAGCACCAAAGAATTGATGCTTTTGAACTGTAGTGTTGGAGAAGACTCTTGAGAGTCCCTTGGACTGAAGGAGATCAAGCCAGTCAATCCTAAATGAAATCAGTACTGAATAGTCATTGGATGGACTGATACTGAAGCTGAAGTTTCAATACTTTGACCACGTGATGTGAAGAACTGACTCCTTGGAAAAGATCCTGATGCTGGGAAAGATATGAGGAGAAAGGGATGACAGAGGATGAGATGGTTGGTTGGCATCACCAACTCGATGGACACGAGTTTGAGCAAGTTCCGGGAGTTAGTGATGGACAAGGAAGCCTGGCGTGCTGCAGTCCATGGGGTCACAAAGAGCTGGACACAACTGAGCAACTGAACTGAATTGAACAAGATAAGTGTGGTTTTTTTCCCTACAAGTCAGAACTGGAAGAAGGCAGAGAAACACATCAAGAATCTCATCTTTCCATCAGAAATAGAAATTAAAAATCAACCCCATTTACCATTGCAGCAAAAAGAATAAAGTACCTAGGCATATAACTGCCAAGGAGACAAAGGGTTGTATACAGAAAACTGTAAGACCCTGATGAAAGAAATCAAAAAGATGACATAAATAGATGAAGAGATGTACCATGTTCCTGGATTGGAAGAATCAATACTGTGAAAAAGACTATACTATCCAATAGAGTCTACAAGTTCAATACTATTCCTATCAAACTATCAATGGTATTTTTCACAGAACTAGAAAAAAAAATTTCACAATTTGTATGGAAATACAAAAAACCTCAAATAGCCAAAACAATCTTGAGAAAGAAGAATGGATCTAGAGCAATCAGTCTTCATGACTTCAGTCTATACTACAAAGCTAATCATCAAGACAGTATGGTACTGGTACAAAAACAGAAATATAGACCAATGGAACAAGATAGAAAGCCCAGAGATAAACACGTACACCTATGAGCACCTTATCTTTGACAAAGGAGGCAAGAATATACAATGGAGAAAAGATAGTCTCTTTGATAAGTGGTGCTGGCAAAACTGGACAGACACATGTAAAGAATGAAATCAGAACACTTCCCATCACCATATAAAAAGATAAATTCAAAATGGATTAAAGACCTAAATGTAAGACCAGAAACTATGAAACTCTTAGAGGAAAACATAGGCAGAACACACTGACTTAAATCACAGTAAGACCCTCTATGACTCACCTCCTAGAGTAATGGAAACAAAAACAAAAAATTAAAAGTGGGATCTAATCAAACTTAAAAGATTTCGCACAGCAAAGGAAATCATGAACAAGATGAAAAGACAGCTTTCAAAATGGGAGAAAATAATTGCAAGTGATGCAACTGACAAAGGATTAATCTCCAAAATATACAAGCAGTTCCACAACAGAAAAACAAACAACCCAATAAAAAAATGGAGAGAAGATCTAAACAGACATTTCTCCAAAGACACATAGATGGCTAATAAACACATGAAAAAATGCTCAGCACTGCTTATTATTAAAGAAATGCAAATCAAAACTACAATGAGGTGTGATCTCACACTGGCCATCATCAAAAAATCTACAAACAATAAATGCTTAAGAGGATGTGGAGAAAAGAGAACCCTCTTGCACTGTTGGTGGAAATGTAAATTGATACAGCCACTATGTAGAACAGTATGGAGATTTCTTTTAAAAACTAGCAATAAAGCTATCCAACAATCCTACTACTGGGCATATACTCTGAGAAAATGACAATTCTAAAAGACACATGTACCCCAGTGTTCATTGCAGCACTGTTTATAATAGCCAGGACTTGCAAGCCACCTAGACATCCATTGACAGATGAATGGGTAAAGATGTGATACAGATATACAATTGAATATTACTCAGCCATTAAAAGGGATGAAGTTGAGCCAGTTCTAGTAAGGTGGATGAACCTAGAGCCTGTTATATAGAGTGATATGTCAGAAAAAGAAAAACAAATATCCTATATTAACACATATACATGGAGTCTAGAAAAATGGTACTGATGAACCTATTTGTAGGGCAGCAACAGAGAGGCAGACATGGAGAACAGACTCGTGAACACAGCAGAGAAATAAGAGGGTGGGATGAACTGAGAGAGTAACATTGAAATATATACACTGCCATATATAAAACAGATAGCCAGTGGGAATTTGCTGTATGATGCAGGGAGCTCAGCGTGGTGCTCTGTGACAACCTAGAGGGCTGGGCTTGGGGGTGAGTTGGGAGGGACCTTCAAGAGGGAAGGGACATGTGCATATCTATGGCTGATTCATGTTGATGTATGGCAGAAACCAATATAACATTGTAAAGCAATTATCCTCCATCTAAAAATGAATTTAAAAATTTTTTTAAAGGAATCTCATTTTTCTAGCAACATAAAGATGTTATTTCCTGGGATGAGTCTAAGCAAAAAATTATAAAGCAGATGATGGCTCAATCCCATCTTCTGCGTCCCTTCATGCTTATTTTATTGTCTCTTTTTTGTGCTGTGTGCTAAGTGACTTCAGTTGTGTCCAACTCTTTGTGACCCTATGGACCACAGTTCACCAGTCTCCTCTGTCCATAGGATTCTCCAGGCAAGAATACTGGAGTGGATGGCCATGCCCTCCTCCAGGGGATCTTTCCAACCCAGAATCAAATCTGCATCTCTTGTCTCCTGCATTGACAGGTGGGTTCTTTACCACTAGTGCCACCTGGGAAGCCCTCTCTCTCCTTTCTCCCATATTATATCCCTTATGACCCTATATCACACTTCATCTGTCTGAGTACTGTATCAATGCCATTCCTTTTTCAAAAAACTCTAAGCGATTATTATTATTTTTTTATTTTTTTTGCAGAGAATAAAGCACTTAAATGAGAAATTAATATCAAAGATACATTACAAACTACATGTATTTGGAAATTAAGTGTCCACTTTTAAATGATGGGTGTATCTAAGAAGCCATAATAAGGAAAATTAGAATATGTTTGTAGCTGGATAAAAATGAGAGAATTTACCAAAATTTGTTTCATGCAGCTGAAGCTGCTCAATGCAACTAAATACAATGTGAAATTGTGAGCTACAATTCCATTTTGAAGTCAATGATTTGATAAATGAGCAATCATCAGAATGTCTATAAATATTTAGGACTTCTTTCATTTAGAAAAATCAAGAGAAACAAGAGTATTACTTAGTCAGAGCCTTGATTCAATAATATGAGTGTTTTAGAAGTTGCAATAAGAAAGACAATTTTGGATGGCAGCATTTTAATCTTATTCTTCAGGGTAGCTCTGGACTTAGTGGCTTGGATGATGAAGAATTTGCCTGCACAGCAGGAGAGCCAGGTTTGATTCCTGGGTTGGGAAGATTTCCTGGGGAAGGGAATGGCTACTCGCTCCAGTATTGCCTGAGAATCACATGGAAAGAGGAGCCTGGCAGGCTACAGTCCATGGGGTCGCAAAGAGTCGAACATGACAGCGACTAACACTTTCACTCTTCACATCTTCTGGCAATTTGTCAGAGATCATTCCTGCAGAATGTATAAGTGAGTCTTTCATACCACAGAAGTAAAATAATTTACTTTTTCAGCAAATATGGGCCTATGTGATGCTCCTTTTCTTTTATGTTCAGTGAATACTTTACTTGAAAATGGGGAAATTTCAACTGATTAGTTATTAAGTACAAGTCTTTGTAAGATAGGGACAAATGGCTATTATTTTATTTTTTATGTATGAGAGAAACCTTTAAAAATACCATTGTAGCTACATTAATTTGTTAAATATAGTTATTCCAAGCTATTTTCCAGAGCTCCAATCTCTTGTTTCCAGTTGCAGGTTGTTTGTTCCTTATTGTAGTTCAGCTGAATATTAGAATGGGCTTGCAGTCGTTTCTCTTTGTGATAAAGGAAATATTTCAGAATTCAGAACACAATGAAATATGCAGAGCCAAATAACCAGAATATAATTAGTATCTTTTGTGTTTTTATTCTAATAATTATTAAATGCCAACATGGTTACTTTAAAAAATAGCTTCGTTCAGATTTGATATTTACTGAAACAACTTATTGGAAGCTGTGGGAAATTCAATTATTTTCTTTTTTAATTAATTTATTTTTTTAATTGAAGGATAAATGCTTTACAGAATTGTGTTGGTTTCAGGGAGGGGACATATGTATACCTATGGTTGATTCATGTTGATGTTTGGCCGAACTCAATTTCTCTGACTGAGAAAGAATACACGGAAAAGATTTTCTTGTTTTTTCTTGTTCGTTGGTTTTAAATATTTATCCTCAAGGAAACAAACAAGTAGAGGAGAGTAGGCTATTGAAAGAAATGAGTAGCTCTAATGACAAGTTATTTGTGGTTTTCCCTGTATTATTACATAAATTGTGAATTTGGCTAATGTGGAGCAAAGTTACAAGTTTCTCCTTTTCCTCAGTAAAAAATAGAGAACTTCATTCATCTACTGGTGGGACTCTCCCCTAGCTGGTTCCCAACCCCAAATCTTAACTTGTTCTCAATCTGAATAAATAATAAGATCTGAGTTAATCCTCTCCTTATATGTAAGTAGTAAATTATATACAGATTTGAAAAGTGAAAGGCAATCCACTCCCGTATGCTTATCTGGAGAATTCCATGGGCAGAGGAGACTTGTGGTCTACAGTCCATGGGATTGCAAAGAATCAAGCAACATTGAGCAACTAACAGTTGAATAACAACAAAAACAAATGACTGTAGTTTAGAAGCAGTTAACAATATCTTTTTTATTTCAAAGTAGAAATCAAATTGTCAAAACTTTACAGTTAACTGGCACAATTTGAGAGCACATCTATCACTTTCCTTTTTACAATTTTTAATAGGTGAAATTTATTACTAAACAATTTCGTACAGAATACAAATTTAGTAGGTATTTTTTTTCTCAATAAAAGTCACAGTTTATATATTGATGAAAATCTTCAGAATTCCATGAAAAGGTTGTGCTTACAAATAGCTAAATTAATATCAGGCTTTGAATTAAATACTGAGTAGAAATTCAAGGTCTTATTCAAACGCATGGTGACGTGTTGCTTGTACAAAAAAAACAGGGAGGGTCTGGTGAACATTTATTAGCTACCTACCAGGTTTCAAGTACTATGCTAGATAATTTATTAATTCTATTTCATTATATTCAAATAATATTTCCTTATGATTAACATCATTTTACAGATGAGGAGATTAAGGCTTAGAGAAAAGCAATATGCCCAAATTCATAATGTTAGTAATAGGTAAATTTGAAGAAGTAGGTAATGCATATGGTTTGGTCTGACTCTGATGTTGTTGTGTATTCCAAAATTGCTCATTTATTCAGCAAGCATATGATGAATGCTTACTATGGATCAGCACTCTACTGTTAATATTAAGCCATGAAGATTTTTGGTTTCTTTTTTTTTTAACGGTAAGGGAATTCCAACTGAATAAGAAGGAAAAGGAGCAAACAGTCACACCCACATGAAAGCCTACTACACGAGAACAGAAGACATGACAAAACAAGTGATATTAACAACAGAATTGTATAAACTGGAAAACAGATCAGTGATAACTGACTTAGGCTTCGGCAATTTCCATTCAATTAAGTTCCTAATTGTTAGGGATGTTTGGAAACCCTGGAAGTTTTTCTCTTAGCATTTCTTTGACCCCCATCTCTTTCGTTTTCTCTGTTCTCTCTCTCTGAAACTGGAACAAATATATTCATTAGAGGCTGGAACTAGTAAAATTATTCTTTATCTGATCTTGCTGTTACTATTTTCCTTTTACTTTCTAAGTTATCCCTTCAGCTTTAACTTCACATGTTTTAATTGTGTTTTTGTTGTTGTTTTCGTATGCTAACACTGCTTTATTGTCTCTAAAATTTCTTTTCTTCCAATAATTTCTGAACTTTTGTCGATTTTTTGAATATTATTTTTGTAAAAAATAGCATTATGTTCTTTTATAGTGAGTTCAATATTTTCTGTTATTTTTCTGAGGCTATTAATATAGATTGCTATTTAATTGATTTATACAGTTGTTTAATGCATCTATTGATTAATTAATGAGGTTGCTTCTTTCCCCACAACCCAATTTCATAGTTGAAAAGAGCATATTACGTCTGGCTATTTTGTTTTCTGTTACTACTTCCATGAAATATTATCATGTTACTAATCCTTTAATTTACAGATGTATTGCTGAGCCTCACTACTTCTCCCCAGAACAAAGGCTGAGATAAGTCTTTACCTATTTGGGAGAGAAGACTCTTGCTTTAGATAGCCGGCAGGTGGGAAAGATACCTACAAGAGGTGAGGGCACAGATTCCCTGAGGGAGCCAATTCATTCCTCCAGTCATAACTACCAAGTACTCAACTATGTGCCGGGCAGTGTTCTGAGTGCTTTGCATTCATTATCCAATCCTTTTAAAAATTTTTTTATTTTATACTGGAGTACAAGCTGATTAACAATATTGCAATAGTTTCAGGTCCACTGCAGAGTGACTAGCCACATATATGGGTGTATCCCATCTCCCCCAAACTCCCCTCCCATAATCTAATCTTATCCTGATTATGAATAGAGATAAGGAAACTGAGGCATGGCTAGGCTTAATAAAATATGCAATATTACATGGGAGATAAATGGCAGAGCAAGGATTCAATGTTATTTCTAAATCACTTAAGAGGCAACACGCTTATTAACCTAAAATATAATACTACCTCTTTCTCTTACCAGAGAGTAAAAGGAAGCAAGGCTGAGGATGTGCTGAGCTCATCTCACTACTGTTCCTTAAAAACACTCATTCCCTGAAAGGTAGGATTGGAAAAGAGAATAAAAAAGATAAAATGTTTTCTTTTTCAAATGGAACAAGGGTAATAATCAGAGGGACAATATAAGAGCTCATTAGCTCTTAATGAGAAACTCTGATTTATTGGTAATGAAGGTTGGCCTCAGTATGTCCAATGTCTTCTAATGTGCAAATGATACTGAAATGGCAATGAAACCTGGTCAAAAATTAAGTTAAAACAGACACAAACAGAAGTCCACATACAAAAGAAAATTGAATAAGTGATGATTCACAACTAGTAAATAAAAGAAGACAATGTTAAAATGATTTAACACACTCTTTTTATGGAGGGTATAATCAAAATGAACCCGTACATAGGAATTAGCTTTTTTAATTTTTATTTTTGCCTAGGTTAGGGGAATCAAGACTTTTTAAAATGATATTCTTATGGAATAGAAAATATCACAAAATGGTGGCTAAATATGCATTACAATCAGAAAAATAAGACAGTAAAGGAACAGAAAAATTATTTCCCATTAACCATTCAGTTTATAGAAACAAGATTGTGCTAGTAAAAAATGTAAGTTAACAATTAATTTTAGAACTTAATATTACCTTTAGCTCAATTTGAGAGGAGGTAAACAACTCTGAGAATTGTAATTCTGATAGTACGTTTATTATAATTCCAAGACTCTTTTTAATAGCTTCAGGCTTTTGTCCCCACCTACACCTCAGTAGCACAGACTGAGTCAATATTAATATTATTGATAAATCATGGTAATCATTTAAAGAAATAACAAAATAAAATTAGAGAATTTTATAACTGGAAAAAGATTCCCTTTTGTCCACATTGTTTGCAAAAGAATAACAGGATTTTGCTTTCAAATTGACATTTCCTGATTCTGCTACTACTTTCTAGCTACGTGTTTTAGTATACATCTTAGCCTCTACTTTTTAAACTATAGAATAGGATGATACATTCTTCATAGAGTAGTTGGAAATAAAATATAGGAAAAGTGTTTATATGTGGCACTTAACACTAAATAAATATTATCTATTACTAACATTATGGGAATTCACATTTTAGTATTCTCTGTTTTAATTATCTTTACAATCTATAAAAGTTCTAATCCTAAATTTGCCAAAAATATATACATCTTCTACAGTCCTTTTTACACAGCAGAATTAAGTAGATAGATAATTAGACAGATATAGACAGATCTCATTTTATTGCACATGGCCCATACATAATCATTTATGTATAATAATCGTGATTTTCCAGTAATTGAGGGACATTTAAAATACCAGTTTTTTGAGTTATGGTTTGCTTTTAAGCTATTTTCTTGTAGGGTCCTGGGAATAGCTATCTTTAGAACTGTAAAGGGAAATGTTAGACAGATATGGTTTAGAAATTAAACAGAGACCTGAACCCTCAATGAGGTTGTCTTGTATTAAAATAACTGTTATTTTGAGCAAGCTACTGAACGTCTCTAAGTCTCAGTTTTCTTATTTGCAAGATGAAAAGTAGAATATAAGTTATGCAAAGTATTTTGTTGATAAATAAGATAAAGTGTGACAGACACCTAGGATGGTTCTAAATACATACGAGGCCCATAGGAAACGATAGCTGTGCCCTACTTAGCACCTAATGGTATGGTCAGTGCTCTCAGAGACACATTTTGTCACAGGTAAGACAGCACAAATGTTGAAGTCAAACTGCTAAGGTTCATATATGCCTCTGATATTCACGAGCTATGTGACTTTGAGCCACTTACTTAATATCATGTCTCAGTATCCCCATCCACAAAAAGAGAAGAAGAATAGTATTAACTCCATAAAGTTATGCAGGGGATTCAATGAGTTGATATTAATAAAGATCTTAGAATAGTGCCTTATAAATGCTGGGAAATGTTTGTTAAATACAATTTCCTTTTACTCTAATCCATAAACCCTTTTTAACTATAAAGTAAACAATTATATTAAACTATTCTTCATTTTAAACACTAGATATCTCCTCTATATTATTTAAGAAATGATTCTCAAGCTTTCTGTTATTAGGATCCTTTTAGACTCCAAAGAATTATTGAGGACCCCAAAAAGTTTTTAATACAGATAAAAATTTTTGAGATTTACTTTATTAGGAATTAAAAGAGATAAAGCTCCATTATTTATTTATTAGAAAAAGGCATAATGAACCCAATATATGCTTGCATAAGCAACATATTTTTGTGAAAAACAAATATACTTTCAAAAAAAAATCAGTGAGATGAGTGACAATATTTACATTTTTGCAAATCTCTCTAAAGTCTGACATAATGAAAATCAGTTGGAATCTTGAATTTGTATCTTAATCTAATCTGCTGAAAATATGTCATTTTGGTTGAAGCAAATCTGGCTACACGTAAATATATCATTGGAAAATGGAGAAGCATTTTAATAGTCTTTCCAGATAATTCAGAATATTATTTTTTGATAGCTCACCCAAACTGACAAAAGGTAATTTCCTTAAGAAAACAAAAAATCTAGGAAAAGAAATGCCAAAATGTTTGTTATAAATATTTGAAAAAAGAGAATAGATTTGTTTATCAATTACTGGAATATTATAGCCAGGACTTAGATTTTATAACAGTAAATTCAGGACAAATAAAAGCAGGCTTCCCAGGTGGTACAGTAGTAAAGAATCCGCCTGCCAATGAAAGAGATTCAGGAGACCCAGGTGTGATCCTTGGGTCGGGAAGATCTCCTGGAGGAGGAAATGTCAACCCACTCCAGTATTCTTGCCTGGGAAATCCCATGGAAAAAGGAGCCTGGTGGGCTACAGCCCATGGGGTCGCAGAGAGTTGGACATGACTCAGAGACTAAACAACAACGACAAAATCAAAAGTAATACCTTGGCACATTAAGTGCTAAGTAAATGAAACCTATCATGGCAAACAGTAGTATACACTAAAAATACAGAGAATCTGCAAATAGTTTTAGTTAAATTCATAGCTAATAAGTTAAGAATGGATTGTGACAGATATTTGGGATTTATTAAAAAGTGCATTTAGTGTCAAGAGTATATCAAAGATGGCAGTTTTCAGTAGGATATTCTTGGGGGCATGTTTAGAGTCTGGACATTGAATTGGACTAAAGAGCTGACCAAGACTGGCAATTTGTTTGTCCTCAATCAGAAAGAGGACAACAGCCATGGGTCCTCTTCAGTTAAAAGGCCACCCAATTTGAAAACTGGCTAATAACCATGTATAGTGATGGTGGTATCAGGGTGTACTACCATTGTTTCCAGATCAGTTCTACATGTGAATAAGTATGTATAGAAAGTCTTTGGTATTTGTTGATTTCTATGGTATAACTTATGCAAAATTGGAATAACCTAGTAGTATACAGATATTCAATGGCAAAACCTCTCTTTGGGTTATTTTATCCTCTTTAACCTTTCCTGAGTGGGTCTATTTTTCCTCTATTATATAATGTTTGTCATTACTATTGCATATGCCCTAATATTCAATCAGTACATATTTCACGGTGGTGGTACTACATTACTGACTCTTATTCACCTTGCTAAGAGCCCCAGGTCTACTTTTGGCCACTCATTCTGGCCATTCCCATCTTTTATCAGATTAATGATAGTCTAAGCCTAATACTTGTTTTGTACTTGCCCTTTTCTGAACTTGTGTTGACAGGCCATTTCTTATTTGTCAAAGTCCCCTTGAATTAATTTCCTCTTTTTTCCTCTCTAACTGGGTTATTGGAAAATCTAATAAGGATGCTTTGTCTTCCATCATTCAGAGCATTGATAAACATTACTGGAATCAACCTGATACCAAAGGAACATCCTGCTATATGCCTTATCTTCCTTTCTGCTGCTTCTCCTGTGATTGCCACATTTTTCCCTTTGAGGAATTATTATTAATGGGCAGTTCAGTCTGACAATGGTATATTAGATGGTTTATAGTATGAATTCAACTCTTTTAATTATCCTTCCCTATCTACTGGTGTTCCTCAGTTTTTGACTTATGTAGAAGCCAGTACATTTATGAATGCTGTCTACATAATTTTGCCCATTCCCAAGTAAACATAGAGCTCTAGAACTTCTTAAGAAACCAAGGTCATCCTTAAGATATTTAATATGGTATAGGATTGATCAAATAATTGTTTCTATTTGACCACTATGCAACCTGAAGATTCTAATTGTGCAGGGAGATCAAATCAGTCAGTCCTAAAGGAAATCTACCCTGAATATTCAGTGGAAGGACTGATGCTGAAGCTGAATCTCCAGTACTTTGGCCACCTGATGCAAAGAGCCAGCTCATTAGAAAAGACTCTGATGCTGGGAAAGATTGAGGGCAGGAGGATAAGGGGGAAACAGAAGATGAGATGGTTGGATGGCATCACCGACTCAATGGACATGAGTTTGAGCAAGCCCTGGGAGATGGTGAAGGACAGAAAGGCCTTGCATGCTGCAGTCCATTGGACAGCCCATTGCTGTCATGTCAATGGTCAGACATGAGAGTGACTGAACAACAAATGTTTATTTTACAGATAGAAGCTCAGCAGTTAATCAAGTCATTCTTCATTGCATATGTAACCATTTATGGTAAAACTGGGATCTTAAATATCCCATCAGAAGTTTGTTGTTTTGCCTTTGGATTACACAAACTTTCTAATAAATTAATAGGGCACTTGTTTTAGCTATTGTTTTAAAATTCACCATGGTCATATGAAACAATTTGAAGAAAGTATTATGTGAGAGATATCTTTAATGTTGTGTGTGATGTGATAAGGCAGAAATTTATATGTTAGAAAACAAAGGTCCGTCTAGTCAAGGCTATGTTTCTCCAGTGGTCATGTATGGATGTGAGTTGCACTGTGAAGAAAGCTGAGTGCCAAAGAATTGATGCTTTTGAACTGTGGTGTTGGAGAAGACTCTTGAGAGTCCCTTGGACTTCAAGAAGATCCAACCAGTCCATCCTAAAGGAAATCAGTCCTGGGTGTTCATTGGAAAGACTGATGCTGAAGTTGAAACTCCAATACTTTGGCCACATCACGTGAAGAGCTGACTTGGAAAAGATTCAGATGCTGGGAGGGACTGGAGGCAGGAGGAGAAGGAGACAACAGAGGATGAGATGGCTGGATAGCATCACCAACTCGATGGACATTAGTTTGGGTAAACTCCGGGAGTTGGTGACGAACAGAGAGGCCTGGCATGCTGCGATTCATGGGGTCACAAAGAGTCAGACATGACTGAGCGACTGAACTGAACTGAAATATAATAAAATTAATGTGTATCTGCAATGCCTGTTTCATTCAGAAAGCACTGAATGTATGTCTCTGTTTGCCCTGTAGTTGACATTCAGAATGGAGAGGTACTGAATAATTCTGCTGAGTAAGAAAATTTCTTGACACAGCTAAAAAGCTGATATTTAAACAAGAACATTTTTGAGTTACCAAGGAAGGAGAACATCTTCAGAGATTATTCTTTTTTTTTTTCCATTTATTTTTATTAGTTGGAGGCTAACTACTTCACAATATTGTAGTGGTTTTTGTCATCTACTGACATGAATCAGCTATGGATTTACATGTATTGCCCATCCTGATCCCCCCTCCCACCTCTCTCTCCACCTGATTCCTCTGGGTCTTCCCAGTGCACCAGGCCCGAGCACTTGTCTTATGCATCAGCAATCCCACTTCTGGGCATACACACCGAGGAAACCAGATCTGAAAGAGACACGGGCACCCCAATGTTCATCCCAGCACTATTTATAATAGCCAGGACATGGAAGCAACCTAGATGTCCATCAGCAGACAAATGGATAAGAAAGCTATGGTACATATACACCATGGAATATTACTCAGCCTTTAAAAAGAATTCATTTGAATCAGTTCTAATGAGATGGATGAAACTGGAGCCCATTATACAGAGTGAAGTAAGCCAGAAAGATAAAGACCAATACAGTATATTAACGCATATATGTGGAATTCAAAAAGATGGTAATGATAGCTCTATATGCAAAACAGAAAAAGAGACACAGATGTACAGAAAAGAATTTTGGACTCTGTGGGAGAAGGCGAGGGTGGGATGTTTAGAGAGAACAGCATCAAAACATGCGTATTATCTAGGGTGAAACAGATCACCAGAGTTTATTCTTTTATGATACTACTGAATTAGAAATGGTGTAAAGCTATGCCACACTAATTTTAATAGCAGCAACATCAATTCAACCACCATATATTCCATATATCAGTTCTTTAAAAATTATTAAACCTCCAGACAAACGGGTGAACTGATCAGTATCTCATACAAATTGAGCCTGGTGTGTCAGTTGTGCTGTGTGCTATGCCTAGTTTCTCAAGCATGTCCAACTCTTTGAGACTCCGTGGACTGCAGTCTGCCAGGCTCCTGTGTCCATGGGGATTGTCCAGGCAAGTATACTGGGGTGGGTTGCCATGCTCTCCTCCAGGGGATCTTCCCAACCCAGAGATCGAACCCAGTTCTCCCACATTGCAGATGGATTCTTTACTGACTGAGCCACCAGGCAAGCCCAAGAACACTGGAGTAGGTAGCCTAACCCTTCTCCAGGGGATCTTCCCCACCCAGGAATCAAGTTGGGGTCTCGTGCATTGCAGGCGGTCTCTTTACCAGTTGAGCTACCAGGGGTGCCTGCTGGGTATCATATTAAAAATGACAGTGGAATATGTCCTCCAAAGAAATCACAGTCACCCACTTCTAAGTATGGTGGTATAGGAGCTTTTAAATGGCAACCCTCAAATTGGGATTCTAAATTTTTAGTGGTAGCAATATGGCTGAATGCTCTTTTTTATTTTTTAATTCTCAAATTGCTTAAGTTAAACATTAGTTCCCAAGCATTTGTTACATTCAGTACTATTTTAAAGGCTAAGTATTACAGAGTTGGCATGCTATGAATTAATACAAAATAATATGAAGAGATAATGAATATAATTTTGACTATTAAATATTTTCAAGTTTATTTATTTAATGAACATGTGTGTAAGTACTTTCAAGGTGGCAAGCACTGTTCTAAGTGTCTTACAAAGATTAACTTATTTAATCCTCAGAGCATCCCTATGATTGATGTATTGTTATTATCACTCTCATTTTACAGATGAAAAAATTGAGGGACTAAAAGATTAAATAACTTCTCCAAAGTCACATTACTAATAAATGACTGAACTGGGATATGAACCTGTATAGTCTAGCTCCCAATTCTCTCCTTTTAAGCATCATTCAAGTCTCTCAAATAAAAATGGAAGGTTTATAGCAGTTGCTAAATCTCTCATTTGTGACATTATAATTGCTAAAAGTTTATACTACACAAAACATGATTCTGACACCATGTACAATATACCCACAACTTTATTTTCATGCTTTATTATATAAAAGATAATATTTTCATACAATGTTATAATGATGGAGAGCCTCATATTTGGGAGAAACAGAAATCCAAATTAGAATAGTAGGTTTTTTTCCCATCAAGGAAATCATTTAGACTATCAAAGGCCAAAATGTGAAACAAATATGATCACCTTTCAAAAAGCCGTGTTATCACAACAGACACATAATTTTAGAAAGAGTAACAAATCTTAAGTCTCTTCAGCTCTGGAATATCAAATACTGGCTGTGCACAGGCCCAGGGTCAGTAAATATTTGTGATAAATGGTGCTTTTTGCCATCAGATCATCCTTCCTTAGAACGTTTATATTTTTATCCCTAGAGGTAAATGCTCAGCTAAATTGTTTTCCTTCCGGTATGTCCAATCAGAAAAGTACACATATTTTGGTAAACAGAGCCCATCACAGAATTTTTCTTGAAAAAAAAAAATGACTATAATCTGAGCTGGGTAAAGGAAAAATCATCTCGTTCAGGGCCTCCCCTTCCTAGGTATTTTCCAAATCTTCTATTAAAACTCATCTCAGGAAATAGAAGGATAAGTTCATTCATACTGATATATATATATATATAAATAACCCAGACAAGTCTGGCATCACTCTATCCCAGGTGTATTTAGATCATAACAGCAAATATAGACAATATCCAGTTGGGCTGGGGAGGTATCTGAGAGTAAACATCTACAGCTCCTCCGAAATCATTTCATCTGTGGACTCTTATAACAAGAGAAACTTCTTTCCTCAGCATTTTACCTGTGACTATCATAAAGAGGGAGTACAATGGAGATCCCAGCTGGTATAGAATCAGTAAACCAACTCCTAACACAAGGTGGACAGAAAGGCCACATCATTCTCAGCACTCCATTTCTTATGAAACTAAATGATGGTTGACAATGAAATTCAAGCTACTGATTCTCATTAAGGCTGACTATTGAAACTTGATTAGGCCCATAATTACACACTGCTTGAATCAAGAATGTCAAATAATGGGGCAGGACCTCTATAGCTAAGGAATCAACTTACAACCTAGGTTGTAGGCAGCACTCAGTCATAATCTGTCCTGAGTTTAACCTGGTAAGAATTATTGGGAAGATATTTTCTGTTAAGTACCCAAAACTGGATTCTTTATTTCTGAAACTCGAGCTAATCCTGGGCACCTAATAAAGAGAGAAAGAGAGAGAAACAGACAGATGGTGGCTACATACAGCCGAAATGGCCTGTAATTCTGCGGCTAACAAATAAGACTAAAATTATTAGATTTTATCAAAATTTAGATTTATTCAAAATTTATTATGTGTAAGTACACAAACCTAACCCATTTAATTTAAATTGCTAAAATTTAATTTTTTGTTGCTGATCATTATATGGAAACTCAGCAAGATAAACTTTTTATCCTTTGTTTTGGTAGAGATTGAAATTTTAAAGTTCTATTAACACATGTGTGGTGTGAGTTATCTAAATGTATAGATTTTTAAAAATACATTATTCCCTATTTATTTCATAGAGCTTTAGTAGAACCTAATTTAGGAAAATATGAAAGAGCATATGCTCATAGTGTGATATGCAATGTGTGTTAAAAATAAAAGTCTGTACTTGTACTGTGAGAAGTTTCCCTAATTCTTATTTTTAAGGAATTTCACAGTGGTTATCAGCTACATACATCCTGTTTAGCTATAGCAGTATAGATACTACTATAAAATAATAGCAGATCTTGTTGAAGAGATCACAGTGTGTGTCAATGACAGCTTGAAACTGGCACATATTCAAGAGATGTAAAGCATTCACGTTAAAAGGCAGCAGCATCATAATCTTGATTTCTTTTTCCAGTCTGCCCTATAAATTCTATGACCATGCTTACCTCATTGTTTGGTTCCATCTCTTTGACTTAACTTTGACTTAACTTTGACTTAACTCCTTCCTGACTGCATTAACTTGGGGTTTCTGGTAGTAGAAATTAGTTCTGACCTACAGGTTAAATATTTTGTTCTTAGTTTTGCCAAAAACTAGTGGCATGACTGGTAAATTATCTGAGTTTTTCTATTTCTTGGATTTTTATTTGCTTTGAAATGTTATGGGTAGGATTATATAACCAATAAGATCACTTATAGAAATTAATGATTTCATTTTTACATTACTGCTATTATTTTATCAATACTGAAGGTAACAAACTAAAAGGATACAAAGACTAAGTATATTAGAAGGTGTAGTACCAATGACAACGTTTTAAGAAAATTTAACCAACTTGATGGTTCAGGCATTAACTAAAAGCCAACAAATACTTATATGCACATGCATATACATATAAAAGCATAAACTTTTCTGTATTTCCCTGGAGTATCCTTTTATCATATAATTTTCAACCCTTCCATTTTCCAGGTTCTGCTAGATCGGCTTGATTCAGTGAGATGTTAATATCATGCTATCTGCATTTTTTCAACTTTTAATCCTCAAAATGTCTACAAGTAAAATGATTGTTTTTGACATTATTTGACTTTCTTGATTCAAGTGGGGTGTAATTATATCCCTGATCAAGTTACTGTAGACAGCTTGAGTCCAAAGAGAGATGCCACATATGGAAGCATTATGGTTAATCACAAACAGATACAACTGGATTTTTCTTACCACACTTCGTATGCTTAAGGTGATATCTACTTTTTACATTAAGTACAATAAAAAGACCGCACATAAGCATATGCTCATATATGGTATTTCGATTAAACTTGAAGTTTAGGAAGTCAGTGGAGATTTTTAAATTTTACTCCAAAATTTGCAACATAGTTTTATGAAGACTTTTAAATTGAATTATTTATTGGAATAATAGCACATGTATTTATTTGCTACTCAGATTCAAATTGATCATTCTCAATGGGATCACAAAGAGCTAAAACATCCAGTCATCTCAGTTTAAAACTTTTTAAAATTTAGTTTAAAACCAACCTCAAAAACTTACAGAAAAAAATTCAATTTGTTGGCTCATGTAGACATTTGTATGATAATTCTTTTAATCCCATTTACATTGGCTGTACAATAACAGCTATAAAATATTTATCTCACGAAGTTGTCTCAGGGAAGGAAAAGCTATAAATTCTCATACATACTATTACTTTATATTCTTATTTATTATAAACTATCTTCTGAGAATATCTTCGTTCTGTCCTCAATCAGCAAAATGACATCAATTTCTAAAAACAAAACTAGTATTTAAATAAGAATCAATAGGGATGGGGAATACATGTAACTCCATGGCTGATTCATGTCAATGTATGACAAAACCCACTGCTATGTTGTGAAGTAATTAGACTCCAACTAATAAAAATAAATGGAAAAAAAAGAATCAGGGAGACCAAATAGAATTATCACTGTGCTAAAAATTTGTTATTGTAAGCAAGCAAAGGTTGTACTCCTTCAACTTTGGCTGAAATGTGAAAAATTAATAAATCATTTCAGTGTTTCATAAACAGGAGATCAAAATTTTACAATTTAAAGATTTGTAGCTCAGCCGGTAAAGGATTTGCCTGCAATGCAGGAGACTTGGGTTCAATCCCTGGGTGCAATCCCTGGGTCAGAAAGAGTCCCTGGAGAAGGGAATGGCTTACCCACTACAGTACTCTTGCATGGAAAATCCCATGGAGAGAGGAGCCTGGTGGGTTACTGTCCATGGGATTGCAAAGAGTCAGACACAACTGAGCAACTAATACACACAATATCTGTATATAGATAGATAGATATAGATAAAAGATACTGTAATTACCTCTAAAACATATTTATTGAGGCTCTATTAAATATAAATATTTTAAATGATAGAATACTTTATCAGATGATATAGAAAAATGAATATGTTGTACACAAAAGACCTATTAAAGGGATGGTTCAAAAGCAAATGGCCTTCAAAGGAGGAAGATTGGAGCCTCAAAATCTATTTTTCAAAGAATTAGTCTAATAAATGATAAACAAAATATTATAAACATAGGAAGTTTGCAATACAAGTAGAAAAGCCCACTACATTTCTGGCTAAAATTACATGATTGCTGAGCAATAGAATTTTTTTTTTACTTAAAGACACTTTTAAAATTATAAATTTTGTATACTTAGTTCTTAGGATTCAACCCTTTATCACCTCCATCCCTGTTATAGCTTGAATTAGGTCCCCTAAACAATTCTAACCCCAGATGCCTGTGAATGTGACCCTATTTGGAAACAGGGTCTTTGTAGATATAATCAATATAAAGTATAGTCATTAGGGTAGGTCCTAATACAATACAATAGGTATCTTTAAAAGAAGTGGTAAATGCCAGATGAAGATAGAGACCAATATGGACAGGCAGAAATTGGAGTGATGTAGCTATAAGACCAGGAATTTCAGGGATCAGTCACCACTATCTGAAGCCAAGCAGAGACAAAGAAGGATTCTATCCAGAGCCTCAGAGGAAGCATAGTCCTGCTGGCATCTTGTTTTTAGACTTCTAGGCCCCAGACTACAAGAGAATAAATATTTGCTATTTTAAACCACCTAGTTTGTGGTACTTTGTTACAGCTAGAGACCAATATAGTCCCTAACCAACATTCTTCATATTACTTTGGTTGTAAAGGAAAATGTGAACAGCATTAAATATAGTGTGATATGACAGTATCTTATCAGCCTCTCTGCACTCGTGGGCGACAGCTTTCAATTCCAGTGTTTGACTGAAGACAGCCTGAGGTTTAGATGTTATAAGGCATGGTATTTTAAAGATATAAAACCAGCACCAGCTTGGAGTATGACATCTTATTTTTAATTTGCAGAAATAAATTTTCTTTCTAAAAGGCTCATGAAGAATTTACACACCAAAAATAAATAAAAATTTAAGCAAAATTAAAAGAAATACAAATACCTAAAAAAAGAATTTACACAAAGAAGTTTCATTTTGCAAATTTAGAAACAATTCATCTTTGGTGGAAGAAAGCACTTGATAGTAGTTGGTTAGGGCATCTTTTTTCTCTTTTCTGATTCTTGACCAGTTCTCATTTAAAATGAAAAAGAGAAAAACAACCCCATTGATCTTGCAAGCATATTTTTATTTTAATGAAGCTTTGAAAGGAATTGTTTTTCAACTTGAGTTCAAAGCTCTCTTTATTGCATGCTTATTTATCTTAGAAAGTGAAAGAGACATAATTAATAGTAAAAGTGGATTTTTATGAATTTTAGCTGTGATTTTAGCTGACTTGATTCAGTTAAGAGGTGATCAAAGTCAATTAGGCAAAATGCAGATGCATTCTAGGGGCCTGGGCAGTTCTTATATGGACACCAAAACTACCAGCAATTAACTATTTTTAGAAAAAAGCCTTGGTCTTGGTTTTTCATCTACATGATGAAAAAGCTGTATCAACAAGTGCTTACAAGTACCACTACTCTCTCCATCCCTGTTTGGAGTTCTACAGATAAAATTAAAAATGAACAATTTATTTCCTGTCTCTGAGAAGTTTAACTCTATTTGAGAAGAGAGAATATACAGTAGCTTTATTAAACAATAGAAAATAATACAGTAAAACTCAAGTTGAGCCTCAGACTGTGTGTGAATGACAGCTTTCCATAATCACCATTTCAATGACAAACACTGACATTAGCCCAGCATTTACATAGATATAATAAAGCCTGGAATCTGGTAAAGAATACCTGCAACACAGGAGGCCCTGGTTCCATTCCTGGGTCAGGAAGATCTGCTGGAGAAGGGATAGCCTACCCACTCTAGTGTTCTTGGGTTTCCCTTGTGGCTCAGCTGGTAAAAAATCACCTGCAATGTGGGAGACCTGGGTTCAATCCCTGGGTTGGGAAGATCCCCTGAAGAAGGGAAAAGCTACCCTTTTTAATTTTTTAAGATGAGGTCTTCATAGTATAGATTCACATGGAAGTCTGAGTTGTTGAATCTGGGCAGGCAGGATGTATGGATAAGCCTCCTTAGCACTAAAGAAAGTGATGGGTGTAGACACTGGATAGAAGAGAGAGACAAAGAGCCACCACTAGAGGGTGGTGACAGGAGTTGGGTCTGAAAGATAATGCAAAATTACAAAAATAGAGTTGTATGATAGAAGGGCTAACATTATAAAGCAACTAATATTATAAAGACATCAATATTATCTGAAGCCAGATGAAGTTGGAAATAGTAAAGACGTTTAGACTCAGACAAGAGTGAAACAAAAGAAAAGATTAGGTCTCCAACCACACAGGCACCCTGAAGAAGGGAAATTTTATTTTTCCAGAATGATCAGTCATCACTCTACCAAATGTCTACCCCATCTACTCTCAAAAAAAAAAAAAAAAAAAAAGGAAAACTTGTCTATTAGCATATTTTTTGTTTGCTGTTCTTGTAAATAGTTTGTCCTTAACTCCAGTTTTTAGATGTAGCAGACATCACAGTGGGTGTTATGAAATATACATATGGATGCTGGGAATTAAGACTACCAAAACTGTGAACTGAACAGAGATTAAACACATATCATTTCAAATAGTTTCAATTACCTTATCTTCAACAGAGAAAAATAATATTCCATATCTGTATTTTTACCCTAGAAATACGCTTTTCTGTTTTCTTTGTAGATATACAGTGCATTCCCCCATGTGTTACTTTATATATTAGCCTAATTGTAACCCTCTCAAAGGTAATTGTATGATTGGAAAGCAGAGTGGACACAAGAATGTTTAAGAGCTAGATCTGCTCAAATTTATTGTATATTTGATTGACTGGGGAAATGACTTTCAGTTGACATCTGAGCCAACAAGTTAGCTGAAATAAAATTTTGCTTAATACCTTTGCATCAATAATCTAGGCACAGCCTCATTGATTGAGAAAGTCTGATCAATAGAGTATTACTGGCTGCCTAACTGTAACTTTGCCAGACTTTTTTGCTAATTCTGCTGATGACCTTCTTACCACTGCTTCTCAGGTTCACCTTTTTTCCACTTTGAAATTCAATTTGCTCCATTTGCTGTTATTTAAAGAATTTACACATCCAATTGATTTTATCCACCTGCTATAGTTAGCATATAGGATGCAAACGCTTTCACTTGATTGTGGTGAAGCTTTGGAACTGCCAAAGTACTCAAATGTTTAGCAATCATTTTCATATCAAATATAGCTGGGAAAAGCGACCTAGATCAATCAATCATGGGACTGAAATAATGAACAATGGAATATTTCACTTGTAATGATAATTCACCAAGCAAAGGATCTAAAAGTATTAAAAGAGGATATTGTCAAACTGAGGGGGCCAATAGGAAATAGAAATAAGATAAAGTGGCTCTGGTTTTCAGGAGAGCAGAATAAAAAAAAGAAGAAGAAGAAGACAATAAAACACCCTAACAGAGAAAGAAGGCTCATAGAATATATTACAGCCCAGTGAAATTTAGAAACAATTGACAGGAATCACAACAGTCTGAGATTTTAGTCTACATACAGCTAAGAAATTAACCTACCACCATTTTATGAACTCTAACCAAAGACACAAAAACCCTGGATCAGAGACAAAGAACTTTATAGCTCACAGCAATAACACTGGCCAAATTACTAGCATTTGTGCTGTTCCCCAAGCCCTAATTCCCAAGGTCAGCATGAAGATAACCAAGTAATACCTTTATATGGGGGTGTTGTGTTACAGAAGAGAAACCCTGAACTTGGGTACCCTAACCTTACCCTGAACTTGGGTACCCTAACCTTTTATAATGAGCAGTAAGCATACCTGCTGTTTACTCAAGAGGGAGACACTATCTTATCATATAAGACTTTGCTCTAAAATCATCTTTGAAATGATAATCCAAAGTGAAAATCGTTAGTGTCTCGGTTTGCAAAATCTGCAGAAATAAGACAGACTCATGGAGAACTGTCTCCCAACAATGATCTGATAGATCTGATATGAATCTCTCATTTTACAGTGATTGAAACTAAAACAGACTGACAGCTAAAGAACCACATTCCTCCACTAAACCCCACAGCCCTAAGTTTCTTGACCTCTTCACTTTAGATGACCTTCTCTTCCACTCTAATTCAGCCACTCATTCTCATAGCCCACTGCAGGTTTATCATGACCAAGACCTACTCTATCTCTGGAAAACTGAAATTAAACGCAATCCAATTACTGATTGCAATGTCTTCCACTTTTGGCCCTCTCACTTAGTGACTGCACCTATTCTTTAGTATCTTCATTCTCTGCACCCGTGTACTTCATCCTGAGCTATCAGCAGCCATTAATTAGTCTTCACATACTCCCCTCTCCATCTTAGGTCCCACTGTCCATCCCTTCAACTGCTCTCATGTTAACACCTTCAACTACCTCATCCCATTTGTCTTATTGGCATTTTCCCAATAAAGCCTCAATTTTGAATAATATTAACTTTCACCTTTTCTCTTACATACACCTAGGCTGCTGGGCACTGCTATCAAAAATTCCACAACCACACAGGTTGGTTGCAATATAAATTCATGGTCTCCAATTCCAACCTGACTCTCAAAATGGCTCCATCACCCTTGGACTCAATCTGAGCCACATTTGCAACAAATGGCATCATTTCCTCAGCACAGGAAAAAAACAAATGTAGAAGCCATAAGATAAAAATTCTCTCAACTTCTTAACACCAAATTTGCAAAAATAGCTATAATCCCATCCATCTTGTACTTATAC
The DNA here is from genome assembly GCF_023699985.2 of Odocoileus virginianus. NCBI lineage: Eukaryota > Metazoa > Chordata > Mammalia > Artiodactyla > Cervidae > Odocoileus > Odocoileus virginianus. The sequence continues at coordinate 25,750,804 of NC_069686.1, forward strand.
TCAGCTGGAGGCTGAGTTATGTCAGAGAGTTATGTCAGAGTCTGCTAATTATGCCCCAATATGTATTTCACCCTTCTTGTGAACCAACATAATTGAAAAATTGTAGCTGCTCTTGTGACTATTCAGAACCAATATTATAATTCTCATCTATAACTTCAGTTAAATGTGGCCATGGGATGAAAACAAAGAATGTATATGACTTCTGAGAAGTATACTTGAAGTTGGTATGACCTCTTCCCTCCTTCATACTACTGTGTGGAATGTACATGTAAAGTCCAGAGAAGCAATGTCCAATAGAAATATAATGCAAGCCATGAATGCAAGCTATAAAAGTAACTTTAAGTCTCCTACTAGCCATATTTAAAAATAAACAGAAATAAATGAAATGGCTCAATATTACATCTCAGTTAATCCAATGTCCAAATTCTAACTTCAATAATTAATTTATTTAAAAGTTATTAATGAGGTATTTTGCATTTTTTCTGGTGTGTATTTTAACAGCTGCTGCACACTCAGTTTGGACTAGTCACATTTCAGGTGCACAAAACCCACACGTGGTTGGTGGTTACATACTGGCTAGCACAGGCATAGAGGTCCACTTCGAGGATTTCAGCCATGCACAATGAAGCAAAAATATGGAAAGATAGTTGATTCTTCACAAAACAGTATCACATCAGTGCCAGACTGCTTCCCCAGCTCTCTGGATGACAGAAAAATAAACTTTCATCTTAAGCCAAAATTATCCCTTTTCTGTCACTTGCAGCTGAACCACATCCCCTTCTGTTTCATCAAGAATGCCTGTCCTTGCACTGCTACACATTCCACTGCTACGGTTTACTCGATCCAGCAGAGTGAAGTAAAGGCAACCTAGCCAAGGGACGGTGATCCTGCAGAGCAGGTAAGAGTACAGACTACAGGGCCAGGCTGCTGTCAGTTTCATTCCAGCTCCACAACTTATTATAGCCTTAGACAAGATACTTGGCCTCTGTGCCTCAGTTTCCTCATCTTTAAAGTGTGAATGGTAATAGCAATAGGCTCACTGGGTTGTTATGAGGTTGAGAAAATGTTAATATATATAAGCTACTGAGAATAGCACCTGGTACCATAAGTGCTAAAATGTTAGTTATATAAATGTTAGTTATATATGTAAGTTATATAAATGTTAGTTATATAAATTGTTAGATATATATACTAGTTATATAAATCCTCATACACAAATCCTCCTAATGACACTTAAATATTCAAGATCCTTTTATCTTAAAGAAAATTAACGGTAACATATCCCTCAACTGCTTGTCAGTTACTCTTTCAAGGCTAAACTTAAGAGTTGTCTGTAGCCACATCTCCACTTACTTCAGTGTTTCAATCCACTGCAATTTGGCTTCCATTTCCACTTCTCTGGAGCTACTGTCATCTCTCTTGCATTAGAAAATTAACTCTTCCCCATTTTGAAATACTCTCTTTTCTTGGCTCACTGGGGTTTTTCTGTTCCATCTTTGGCCATCTTTTCCCATCACCTTTGTGGGCTCTCATTCTTAGCCTCCTAACACCTCAATTTCCATCTTGGGCTTTTTGTTCTCATTCTCTGCATGCTCCCTGGATTATCTCACCATCCCCATGGTGCTCACAGTATCTCAAAACCTTTTAGCTTTCCTGTGCTCCACACTTGTATTAACATTTCTATTTGGACTGCATCATCTTAACCTCCAAATCTTTTCTCCCTTCCGATATTCTAATCTCAGCAAATGGCATGGACAACTATCCAACTGCCTGAGCCTAGAATATGGGCATTATTTTAAATTCCTCTCTCTCCCTCAATCCCACCAAATCAATTATCAATATATTTCCATCACTTATTCGAGGCCTCATAATTTTATACTTGAATTAAGAGTCTCCTGTATTTATTGTCCCTCAACCCACAGTCCAAATTTTCTTTGATTCATTTTCCATACTAGATTTCACATGTATGATTGTTGACTTCCTTGCTAAAACAAACAAACCAAAAAAAAAACTTCTTTTCTCACATCTCATGAAGAAATCTAAGCTCCCTAAGACATTTTTCAAAACTCTGAATCATCTGGTTTTTGCTTACTTCTCTAATTGCTAACTTGCCATTCCCCATCTCCAGCCTCCTCAGATTGCTGTATTTTAGACTCATTGAATTTATTTCAATTCCTTGGCATCACTGACTCAATGGACATGGGTTTGGGTAGACTCTGGCAGTTGGTGATGGATAGGGAGGCCTGGCATGCTGTGGTTCATGGGGTCGCAAAGAGTCAGACACAACTGAGCAACTGAACTGAACATAACATGCTGTTTCGCATCCTTTGGCCTCTAGTGGGCACTATTGGTTTCCTACCCAGTATCCCTTTATCCTTCCCTCTACTGAGTAGCAGCTTGATTTCTGGGTGCTACTGACCTTACTTCGCTCCTGAATAACATTTTGAATGGCCAAACCATGCCATGTGACCCCATCTCCCATGTCTCAGTCACTGGTTCAGATATAAGCACATGACCAAGTTGATCAATCATAATGAATTCCCAGATTTTTGGTTCGATAATTAGACATAGGGGAAGCTTTCTTTTCCAATTTAGTGTGAGGCCTACACTGATATAGTAGTCATTTTAATATCATGAGGAAATCCATAGTCAGCACAAAAATCAAAACAGAGCCAACAAATGAGAAGGAAATCAGAGTCCTGATAAAGTTCATCTGAAACCTTCTCTACCTCTGAAAATTTAACTTACATGTGCTAATAAACTGCCGCTTTTGTTAGCCTATCTGAGTTGGGTGACCTGCAAAAATAGTCCTGACTGAAAAGGGAAGTTCGCTCGTTGGTTACTCCACCTAGAATATGTTTCTCTCATTTCTTCACCTAGTTAACCCCTATTCATTCCAATCTGGTCTCAATGTAGACAGTACCATCTGCATAAAGTTTTCCCAGACTGGTATAGGTGCCCCTTCCATGTACCTTCACAGCACCTTGAATCACCTGGTCTCAACAATTCAAAGTTGCTTGTTTCTTCCTGTCCCTTATAAGAGTAAAAGCTCTGTGAGTCTAGATACTACACTTTAATGTTCATAATTGCTTTCCTGGATTTTAATATACATCCAGCACATAGTAGACGCTTCATAAATATCTGTTGAATTAATTATAACTAACATTTAAGGCTGGCATGCAGCAGTCTGTGGGGTCACAAAGTGTCGGACTCAATTGAGCGACTGAACAACAGCAACAACATTTACAGGGTAGTTTTCCGTGTTAGTCATTGTGTTAAGAACTTTACATGTTTTATCTTATTTAGTGACTGCCTGAGCATATACAGTTATATTAACTCTTATTATTCATTATTTTATAGGTGAAGAAATTGAGGATTAAAGGAGTGAAACAGCTTGACCTTCACATACTTAGCCAATGTTATAGCCAAGTGGTTTGTCTCTATGGTGTATGCTCTTGGTCAGTATATTATACTGTCCCCATAGGAATGAAAATATGTTAAGAATCATATTTAGAACTCTGATCATCTTTCTCTCTTCATTGTCTTTCCAGCATGCTACTGCTTAAAAACTAAGACTCTCCCCAAAGTTCCCTATGCCAGATAAAAACCAAGGAGCAAACCGATCAAAGTTTCAGCTTAATGAGGAATGAAGGAAAATACAAAATTGTGACTTGATGCTTTACTTTCATTGAAATATTCCAGCTAGTACATTGATGAGCTTACGTGTAATCTCAGTGTTTGCAATGCTCTGTATTAACATACTTCCTTCGTATTTCTCTACTCAAAGAAAATTTATAACTCCAAATAAGTTGTTTTGAGAAGGAAATTTTTCACAACTGTGAAATTTCAGAACACTGAACTGGTGCTTTCAGCTACAAAGCTGAGAATACAAGATGGACAGCATTATGGCTGCATAACATTCCTGACATAACTCAATGTTTATTTGTATTTAGAAACTAATGCCCCAGAATATTCTCATAGGACTAAAAATCCCCTTCTCGCTTTTTCCCCCTCGTTGGCAATCCTTAATATCCATTATCCAACTACGATGTGTAAAGTAGGATGTATTTTGCTTGCAGGAAAAAGAAAAAGAATGGTTCACAACTTCACTCAGTTTCTCTAGCTAACATAATTAATACTTGTTTTAGGGTAATGTGTTTGAGTACTCACAGCATGCTTGATGCTTTGAAGAAGCAATGCTTTAAACAAGATCCTTGCTTATTTAATATGTATAGTTTCTAATTCACTCTAGAATTTTTAGGCCATTGTTTGAATCATTATTCTAGGTTTAAACATATATTTTAGCTGATTTAAACTATGTAAAATTAGGGTTTTTTTTTAAATTTATATAAAGTAACCATATTCGCTAGAAAATGAACATGTAGAAAAATTAGAAAAGCATGCAACAAATATAAAATAAAAATAACCCATGACTCCAACACTCTGAGATGATAATCACTTTAATTATATTGTGGATGTCCTTCCAGACTTCTCTTATGCATAAATACAACCCCACAGTTTTTGTTAAAACAAATATGGAACTTTAGTCTATATGTTGTTTGGTAAACTAACTGCTTTATTCAGCAATAATATTAGTGTAGCATTAACTTGGGATGTAATGATAAATTTAGTCAATGAACCCTGGTAAACAGATTAAGAACTGACTTTATCTGGCTTTAATATAGGATCAGTAGCAACATGATGAATATCACACATTTGCTTCCTACTGATTTGTCAGAATTTTGACTCTAACTCTGACTCTAGAGACTCTGACTCTAAATCAGAAAAACTTACTCAAGCTCTTTAAGCAAAGCAGAGAGAATATTTTGGATAATTATCAGGAAGGTTTATAGTTTTGGAAAGCTAAATGTCTAATTGAAGAAATGTATAATTGAAAAAAGAATTGAAGCCTGAGGGCTTATATTATCTCAATTACATAATTGCACCGATCAAAAGCACCAGATTCATTCAATAATCTACCTAACTCTACACAGAGCCTAACTACAAGTCATTAAAGAATCATAGAAAAAATTGGAGACAAGGGCTTCAGTTTTAATATATGCAGATAACTAACTGGCCGAATATTCACATTTCATTCACATGATCTGCATGGGGAAGACACAGACCTACTATGTTCAGTAAAATATATATATACATATAATAAACCTTCTATATTATAGGCAGTGATTCACATCATGTTTCAAAGGATTTTAAAAATAGTCAGTGTGTGAAGGACATTTGGAGATTTAAGCTTTCCCTGCTGCATGGTTCACTGCTAATATATCTGGGATATATCTATATTGGCACAAACATAACCAGTGAAATAATGCTTCAAAGATGACATTTTTAATGTGGGAGAGAAAAGTGTGACCTAATGTTAATTACAGATGTCAATTATATTTGTGTTGTTTAGAGAACATTATGTCATTGGCAGTGTATTAAAAGATAGGCAGCCATAATTTGAAATCATCTTGGCAAGTTACTGTCTGTAATGGAAAGGAACAGTGGCTGCCATCTAGTAATCTCCCAGGGATATCAGAAAGCTTAGTGGCCCTGAAAATAAATGGTGTCATTAGAAAAAATAAAAATCTATGAAAAAAAATATGAATAAGTTGTGATGACTTCAACTGAAAAAGAAAAAAGAGCATTAGATAGTTTTATTATCTTTGAGCTTAAGGAAGATGATCATAAAGAAGATGGTGACCAGCTGTTCTTCAGGGCTACAGCAGGAAATGGCTTAACTTACAAGACAAATTTATGTTGACATAATGTAAGAACTTCTTGACAGCATTGAATTTTAATCACTTAAAACAGGCTCCTAAGGACAGCTGAGGGAAATGTCTGCTTTGAAAATCTTTAACGTTATGATTATGATAAACATTACAATTGGCTGCTGGGGTTTAAGTAAGGTCCCATCTAGAAGAAGAAAGCTGGTTTTAGGTAGGATTACTAATTATGTCCCAAACTTTCCCTGTCCTACCTTTTCGTATTGTCTCACACAACACCAATAGAAGCCCAACCAAATGATCAATTCATTTCTTAGTCCACTTCACAGTTTTGAGCATCTACTCCTTGCTTCCATGTATGTATACGTAAAGAGGTTGCTTCAATTTATTTGCCCAAAATTTATAACATTTACTCATTGGATCTGGTGTTTACACAAGGCTTTTTGTTAACTGTTATTTCTTAGTATGTGCTTTCAAATAATATATATTATATAATATGTAACAGGCATCACAACACTATAATGTACCAATGGTTATGAAGATGTTAAGAATAAAGAATGTGTTTCTCTGACACTGTGTGGTAACAGATAATGTTCAGAGCATGTAGTATTTCAAGCAATATCCAGAGGGAAAAAAGATACTCTAATAAATTTGCCTCTCTTGTAACTTAGAAGTTTATATTTGTTTTTAGGTTTTTTAAAGGAAACCTTCAGTCAGGTTTAAAGAAAAAACCCTTATGTAACATAAATGCTATTCTAATCATGATGTCTAATTTCTAAGATGAGAAGAACACCATACACAGCTTAAAGGACTATTGAATTCAGTGGGAGATACATGTGACCACCTAGGACTTGGGCTCTCAAATATAATAAAACAGAATAACTAAGAGGCTGGTAGCCCCTGACAGTATCAAAAGATGAAGTAATTCAAGGAATGAATTAAATGATAGATACTGGATGACTGTTTACCTAACAAAAGGAGGGGGTGGAGAGTTCTTAAGAAGGGAAAAAGAAATTACACAAATTCAATTAATTTGATTTGAAAGGGAGTCTATCCCACTCAGTATTTCAAGATTCCTTCTGGAAGCTGCAAGGCTCTCTGATTCCCATTTCTTTATATCATGAAGTCGATTCTTTCAGGCCTATTCAGCCTCATCAAACTGGGTCTCCCACTGAGAAGCATCATTAAGATGGCAGTTCCCCCAATCTTCCACCTGAGAAATGGCTGTGGAATTCACAGATTTTCATCCCCCACTGCACTCCCTCACATCCAACTGATTTCAAAGGGAGCTGTGTATATCGAAGACAGATTCAGGGAGGCAGAGCAGGTTTGGTCACTTATATTCCTAAAAGGAAGTAGAGTTGTACAAGAAGGATCAGTATTTTTCTACATAATTTGATCAGATGAATTGTGCATAGCAGAGGTTATCAAGAAAGAATGCTGTATTGATTCATTTTACTCTTTTCACTTCTCCTGCATATTAATGTTTAGGCTCCACAGCCAATATCCCATAAGTTACACTTAACCAGGCTACAGTTAGATTCCTTGGGACAATAGTATATACAACATATCTATTCTCACATAATGTTGCTTCACCTCAGGCAACAGGTATAAGCCTGAAAATTTTAGCAGCGATTGAATTTTGAGGGTTTGGAGAGATTAGGGGGTTTTGTTTTGAGTATGAGTTTTATTGGAATATAGTTGATGAGCAATGTTGTGTTCATTTCAGGTATATAGCAAAGAGAAGCATTTATATACATACACATATTATCCAGTCTTTTTAGATACTTATCCCATATATGCCATTACAGAGTACTTCGTAGAGTTCCTGGTGCTACATGATAGGCTCTTATTAGTTATTTCAGATATGAATAAAGTGAAAGTGTTACTCATTCATTCATATCTGACTCTTTGTATCCCCATGGACAGTAGCCCACCAGGTTTCTCTGCCCTTGGGATCTCCCAGGCAAGCATACTGGAGCGGGTTGCCATTCCCTTCTCCAAGAGATCTTCCCAACTCAGGGATCAAACCAGTGTCTCCAGCATCGGCAGGTGGATTCTTTGCCATCTGAGAAACCATTTTAGTGTGTATATGTCAATCCCAACCTTCCAGTTTATCCCTCTCCACCTAATCTTGCCCCCTGGTAACCATAGGTTTATTTTCTGCATCCATGACTCTATTTCCATTTTCTAAATAAGTTCATTTGTACTGTTTTTTTAGATTCCACATTTAAGTAAACAAATCTGTCCTAAGTGACCTCAATGTCCTAAATGAAATGATATTTCAAGGAAATCTAGGCTGATTCTTTCTTAAAAATAAATAGTCCCTTGGAAAAACAAGGAAACTTTCCTGTGCAATAGTTGATATTCTGTGTATATACTTATCTTATTATTTTAAAGGAGTATAAACTTGAGAAGTTTTTACACACATATTTACATGGCTTTAGCCAGACACTAATTTGATAGGTATCTACTTGACCTTGCTAATTTATCTTCTTTCTTAATGTCATTTCTGTTATATTGGTCAATACTAAATTCAATTTGGCTAATGATTAAAATTAGTGATATTCAACTCTATTACTAATTGGAATATTACCAATTTAAGAGGAAAAAAAATTTTATTTCAAAAAATTCTAGTACTTCCATATTGAACATCTAAAACTTTTGTCTCTTACCTAGTTTCAGTATCCATCCATATCAACATCCAGACATTATAATGTATAGCTTTTCAAATATTTTTCTGCTATTTCTATGCAAGTAATTATAAATTCATTCTTATATACTATTCAAACAATACAGAAGACCTTCGAATCCATGTGCTTGCCACTCCCCCTTATCTGCAATAACTCTTTTATGTCATTCATGTTTCAGTTCAATTGTCACCCTCCTCTGAGATGCCTTCACTGACAACTACTGTATATTAAATTATATTATGTTATTTATTATCTGCCCCCAGTGGGAAGGTAAGCTCTAAAAAAAACAAAAAAAAAAAAAAAGTGGGGCAGGGGATGGGTGAACAGGAAAGGATTTTAATTTTATTCACTCCTATATCCCTAGTCCCAAGCATAGTGCCTAGCACATATTAGATACATGTCAGTTTTAGTTCAATAGATTAATTAATGGCAGACAAATGAAATAAATGCATTTCAAACATATTTTAGAAAGTATTACTAAGATGGAATTTCAAGGATTCCATATGTTTAAAAATAAGCAACCAATCTCAGGTAACTCTTTCAATATTAACTCATAGGTCTTAAATGCACAAAAAGCATTTAAACAGACCTTGTATCACCTGTGTTCTGTCACATGGTTCCAAGTCAAGTATAATCAACAAAATGTCACTTGGGATCAGTATCTCCAAATTGAACAATGTCAGGTCTGAAACTTCAAATGCAAAATGTATAGTCCCAGGCAAGGATAAATCATATATGATGTTGGTTCAAATCGTTGTTTTTATTTGTCTTCAAGTTTATACCTGTCAGTGAGTCTTTCCACAGTTAAAATGGTTGTATTTATCTCATACAAGAATCTTTGTGAATATTCATGAATTTAAGGTTTGAAGCAGGATAAGGAGGCTGCAAATGAGTGAGAAAAATATTTTTTAGGTGAAAATATACTATTATTGGCTCTTTGTAATATCTCACTGAAACAAGTAGTCCTTATCACAAAAACTTTTCTAACATTAAAATTGTCCATACATGAAATAACTTTCCCAGACTGATACTCAGTTTCCCATTTCCAAATTATAAAATCATAATTTGAGTCATCTTTTGGGACATTGCAGAAGCAACTGTTGAATCTAATTGTTGAATCAGATCAAAGAATTACTATTTTATAATAAAACTATGTCATGTGGTAGACTAATTCTTTTGGATATTAATATTAAAACAAAAAACTTTACTTTTTTATAAAACTCCATATTGTAGATAGTGTGAGGTAATGCTCTGATTCCATTGTTTTACATGTAACTGTCTAGTTTTCCTAGAGCTATTTGTTGAAGAGACTATCTTTTTTCAACTGTACATCCTTGCCTCCTTTTTGTAGATTAACTGACCATCATGTGTGGGTTTATTTCTGGGCTCTATTCTCTTTCATTGATCTATGTGTCTGTTTTTGCACTAGTACCATACTGTTTTTGATGACTGTAGCTTTGTAGTATAGTTTGAAACCAGGGAGTATGCCACCTCCAGATTTGTTGTTCTTTCTTCAGATTGTTTTGGCTATTCAGTGTCTTTTGTGTTTCCACAGAAATTTTAAAATTATTTGTTACAGTTCTGTTGAAAATGTCAGTGACATTTTGAACCCGAGGATTGCCTTATGTAGTATTGTCATTTTAACAGTCCTTCCATTCCGTATCTTTCCAATCTGTTTGTGTCATCTCTAACTCATTTCATCAGTGTCTTAGAGTTTTCTGAGCATAGGTCTTTTACCTGCTTAGTTAGGTTTATTCCCAGGTATTTTATTATTTTTGATGTGAATGTAAATGGAATTTTGAAAATAACTTTCCTCTCATGTACTTATTATCATTATTATACTCTTAAACTCTGGTTTTTCTTTATATTTTCTCTTTGTTAAACTTCTCACCATGCTCATCTATTCTTCTCCTGAGTTGAGAATCTTTATGATCATTACCTTGAACTCTTTATCAGGTAGATTACTGATCTCCATTTTACTTGTTCTTCTTCTGGAGTTTTATCTTATTTCTTCATCTGGAATATATTTCTCTGTTGCCTCATTTTGCCTACTTCATTGGTGTTATTCCTATTTGGTAGATTTAATACTTTTCCTGATCTTAGTGAGATGGTCTTATGTAGGAGACATCTTATGTGGTTCAGCACTGCACTGTCCTCTGGCCACCAAATCTATATGCCCTAGGGGGATGCTCTATTTGGGCTATGTGAGCCTTTTTGTTATAGCAGGCTCACTACTGTGGGCTCAGTGGTAGATGTGGCTACCCCCTAGTGCAACTGGTTGTCAGGTCCAGCCTTGTGCACAAGTTGCCAACCACAGATAGGTAGGACTTGGTGCTGGTATAGCTGGCTGCATAGCCAAAGGAGTCTCAATCCTGATGGAAGCCTGCTGGTGGGCAGGGCTGGGTCACCAGGAACTTGCTGTGGGGCCCCAGGGGGCTCTGGAACTAGTACAGGTCCACTGGAGCTTGGAGTGGTGTCTTGGGATGACTAGCTGCAGGACCAGGATTCTTAGGGCTTGTGTCAACCTGCTGATGGGCTGGGCTAGTTTCTGACATGGCTGGCTGTGGGATCTGGGTTGTCCAGACATGGTGCTGGCAAGCAGGTGGGTTGTGCCAGGACCCGGGGCCTACCAGAGTGGTTCTCCTCAGAGTGGTCCCAGGCTGCTGGTGGTTGGCCCAGGTCTTGAAAAGTGATTGGCTGCAGTGCTGCAGATATCTTGGGGCTGGTATCCAACTCTGGGCAGAGCCAGGTCCAGGGAGCTCTGGCTGTAAGGCTCAGGGGTCATGGTGCTGGTGCTTGCCCACTAATGGGTAAGGCCAAGTCCTAGGCTCTCTGGTGAGTGGGACCAGGTCTTCAGGTGTTTGGACTCAGAAAGTCCACCAGGAACTGACTTGCTGGTGGGTGAGGCTGTGTATCTGTCCATCTAGCTGCTTGGCCTGGGCCATCCCAGGATTGGTGTCAACTGGTTGCTGGGAAGGGCCCGGTTTGATCACTAATAAGCTAGCAAGAGGATCCCAAACTGCACTTGCAAGTATCAGTGTCCTTGTAATAGGATGAGCTCCCCCCAGACGGCTGCCGCAGTGTCTACATCCCCAGGTTGAGTCCCAGCTGCCTCCTGCCTCTTTGGGGGTCTCTCCAAAGTCATAATGGGTCTCATGTAGGCCCCTCCTAATGACTGCTTCTGCCTTGGTTCCAAGAGTGTGTGAGCTTTTCTGTGTGTCCTTTGAGAGTGGAGTCTTTATATTCCTCAAGCTGACAACACTCCCAAAAGTAAATTCCACTGGCCTTCAAAGGCCAAAGTTTTGGAGGTTCATCTTCCCAGCACAGGACCCCCAAGTTGGGGGGGCTTGACGTTGGGATTGGATCCCTCACTCCTTGGAGAAAACCTCTACAGTTGTAATTATTCTCCCATTCGTGGATCACCAACGTGACGATACATGACTCAACTATACTATGACCCTACCCCCTACTACCCATCTTGTTGTGGTTCCTTGTTATATCTTTATTTATAGAAGATATTTTCTGCTAATCTTCAGGCCATTCTTATCAACAGTTGCTCTGTAAATAGTTGCAACTTTGGTGTGCTTGTGAGAGGAGGTAAGGTTAGGGTCTTCCACCATCTTGGTCTCCTCTATTTGCCTACCCTTAGAGTCCAGAGAACTAGGTGGTTTTCAAGCATCTGTATCTCTGAAACATCCATCCCATTTCAAGCCAAGCCATTTTAAATTTTATCTCTTTTGAGTATTGAAGATCTGCCTAAGATGTTATTCAAAAACAAAAATGATTTGACAGCTTAAAATAAGCATACAATATCTATAAATATTTTCTTTCATCGCCCAACAAAATTGCATTTACTTGTCATGGTAGTGTCAGTTTGTATTTATGCTATTTTACCTGCAAAACACATATATTTGGGCAGTTGTGCTGAATGATTTATATTAAAAAGCTGCTTTATAGTCTAAATCTAGAATATATCCATTTATGTATCTTCTATTAAACTAATCATGCTTCTTTGACTCATTTATAACCTTGAACTGATGACAAGAATATCCTAATTTTAATTATCATAAGTATATTGATTGATAAAGATTTTGTGTATATCATGTTTCAATAATATGTATATTTTTGAAATACTTCCTTATATAGTACATTTTTTAAGAACAAGGCAAGGCAAATAAATCTGACAGGAAGGTTTCTCTGCATAGGTTACAAATAGACTATGTAAACTTATTAAAGCCTTTAAAATGAATATCACTTGAAATAAAAGTTATTTTTAATGTCAGACTGCTAATTAAAATAGAAAAACCAAATCATGCTCTAACTAATGAGTAGAAATGTGAAAAATAAAGCGACAGTATTAGACAGCACACACTCTAATGTGTTTCTGTGTCCTAAGACCTCACTACAGTCTAATCCTGAGAAAATTATAAGATACAGCCTAATTCAGCTATCCCAAAAATAAGTAGTGAATTACAAATGTTCATTTTTAAGTACCTGGGAGTAAATACAGAAAGTGCAATCATGTCATTACTACTTTATAAAAAATATGCATAGTGGAAGTAATAAACATGCTGATGATAATTTATGATAATGACAATTAGTAAGTTAAATAGAGATGTTATGAGTAGAAGTAAGGCTTTAAGAACCAAAAATCTATCTTAAATACAATATAAAAATGAATGGAAAAATGCATTATAAATAAGCTTCTTTTACCTCATGTTTGCCCACTGGTTTGTAAAGTGGTATGTATACTTGATGATCAGACCATATCATAGCTCCGGCAATGTAGCACCTAACAATTACACAAATTTCAGTACGCTTAGCATTCAACTTGGAGAAGGAAATGACAACCCACTCCAGTATTCTTGCCTAGATAATCCCGTGGACAGGGGAGCCTGGTGGGCTGCTGTACCTGGGGTCGAACAGAGTCAGACATGACTGAAGCAACTTAGCATGCATGCATGCATGCATGCATTGGAGAAGGAAATGGCAGCCCACTCCAGCGTTCTTGCCTGGAGAATCCCAGGGACAGAGGAGCCTGGTAGGCTGCCATCTATGGGGTCGCACAGAGTCAGACACGACTGAAGCGACTTAGCAGCAGAAGCAGCAGCAGCATTCAACTTTAGTAAAAAGAGACCCAAATCACCAGCTCCATTTAACACTTTCAAAAACCAATACATAGTTTGGCAGTGTGAAGGTTTTCTTTCATTTTGCTGTAACAAAGTGATCAACAGAATTTATTAGTGCAGTTTACAGTCTCCCAACCATTGTGAAAGATTTTAGGGTAAAGGTATTTTTAAAATATAGGTTTTTCTTTACCCCCAACCAAACAAGGAAGTTAGATCCTTAACTGAAGTGGTTATTTATATTCAATATTACTATATTTATGGTTAAGGTTTTATTATTTCTATACAAATAGCTTTGTGTCAAAGAATAAGGAATTATGTTTCAAAAAAAATGAGAAATTTAAATGTGAGATACTGAAAGTGTTTTTAAAAAATGAATTTTCTTCGACTCACAAACATTTAAGCAAAAAAATTTTCAATTAAAGATGTATTTATTCTAGTTCTGTGAAAAATACCGTTGGTAGTTTGATAGGGATTGCATTGAATCTATAGATTGCTTTGGGTAGTATAGCCATTTTGACAATATTGATTCTTCCAATCCATGAACACGGTATATTTCTCCATCTATTTGTGTCCTCTTTGATTTCTTTCATCAGTGTTTTATAGTTTTCTATGTATAGGTCTTTTGTTTCTTTAGGTAGGTATGCTCCTAAGTATTCTATTCTTTTTGTTGCAATGGTGAATGGTATTGTTTCCTTAATTTCTCTTTCTGTTTTCTCATTGTTAGTGTATAGGAATGAAAGAGATTTCTGTGTGTTAATTTTATATCCTGCAACTTTACTGTATTCATTGATTAGCTCTAGTAATTTTCTGGTAGAGTCTTTAGGGTTTTCTATGTAGAGGATCATGTCATCTGCAAACAGAGAGAGTTTCACTTCTTCTTTTCCGATCTGGATTCCTTTCACTTCTTCTTCTGCCCTGATTGCTGTGGCCAAAACTTCCAGAACTATGTTGAATAGTAGTGGTGAGAGTGGACACCCTTGTCTTGTTCCTGATTTCAGGGGAAATGCTTTCAATTTTTCACCATTGAGGGTGATGCTTGCTGTGGGTTTGTCATATATAGCTTTTATTATGTTGAGGTATGTTCCTTCTATTACTGCTTTCTGGAGAGTTTTAATCATAAATGGATGTTGAATTTTGTCAAAGGCTTTTCTGCATCTATTGAGATAATCATATGGTTTTTATCTTTCAATTTGTTAATGTGGTGTATTACATTGATTGATTTGTGGATATTAAAGAATCCTTGCATTCCTGGGATAAAGCCCACTTGGTCATGATGTATGATTTTTTTAATATGTTGTTGGATTCTGTTTGCTAGAATTTTGTTAAGGATTTTTGCATCTATGTTCATCAGTGATATTGGCCTGTAGTTTTCTTTCTTTTTTTTTTTTTGTGGCATCTTTGTCTGGTTTTGGAATTAGGGTGATGGTGGCCTAAGAGAATGAGTTTGGAAGTTTACCTTCTTCTGCAATTTTCTGGAAGAGTTTGAGTAAGATAGGTGTTAGCTCTTCTCTGAATTTTTGGTAGAATTCAGCTGTGAAGCCATCTGGTCCTGGGCTTTTGTTTGCTGGAAGATTTCTGATTACAGTTTCAATTTCCTTGCTTGTGATGGGTTTGTTAAGATCTTCTCTTTCTTCCTGATTCAGTTTTGGAAAGTTATACTTCTCTAAGAACTTGTCCATTTCTTCCAAGTTGTCCATTTTATTGGCATAGAGCTGCTGGTAGTAGTCTCTTATGATCCTTTGTATTTCAGTGTTGTCTGCTGTGATCTCTCCATTTTTGTTTCTAATTTTGTTAATTTGGTTCTTCTCCCTTTGTTTCTTAATGCGTCTTGCTAATGGTTTGTCAATTTTGTTTATTTTTTCAAAAAACCAGCTTTTAGCTTTGTTAATTTTTGCTATGATCTCTTTAGCTTCTTTTGCATTTATTTCTGCCCTAATTTTTAAGATTTCTTTCCTTCTACTAACCCTGGGGTTCTTCATTTCTTCCTCCTCTAGTTGCTTTAGGTGTAGAGTTAGGTTATTTATTTGACTTTTTTCTTGTTTCTTGAGGTAGGCCTGTAATGCTATGAACCTTCCCCTTAGCACTGCTTTTACAGTGTCCCATAGGTTTTGGGTTGTTGTGTTTTCATTTTCATTCATTTCTATGCATATTTTGATTTCTTCTTTGATTTCTTCTATGATTTGTTGGTTATTCAGAAGCGTGTTGTTTAGCCTCCATATGAATTTTTAATAATTTTTTTCCTGTAATTGAGATCTAATCTTACTGCACTGTGGTCAGAAAAGATGACTGGAATGATTTCAATCTTTTTGAATTTACCAAGACTAGATTTATGGCCCAGGATGTGATCTATTCTGGAGAAGGTTCTTTGTGCACTTGAGAAAAAGGTGAAGTTGATTGTTTTGGGGTGAAACGTCCTATAGATGTCAATTAGGTCTAGCTGGTCCATTGTGTCCTTTAAAGTTTGTGTTTCCTTGTTCATTTTCTGTTTAGTTGATCTATCCATAGTTGTGAGTGGGGTATTAAAGTCTCCTACTATTATTGTGTTACTATTAATTTCCTCTTTCATACTCGTTAGCGTTTGCCTTACATATTGCGGTGCTCCTATGTTGGGTGCATATATATTTATAATTGTTATATCTTCTTCTTGGATTGATCCTTTGATCATTATGTAGTGTCCTTCTTTGTCTCTTTTCACAGCCTTTATTTGAAAGTCTATTTTATCTGATATGAGTATTGTGACTCCTGCTTTCTTTTGGTCTCTGTTTGCGTGGAACATTTTTTTCCAGCCCTTCACTTTTAGTCTGTATGTGTCCCTTGTTTTGAGGTGGGTCTCTTGTAGGCAGCATATATAGGGGTCTTGCTTTTGTATCCATTCAGCCAGCCTTTGTCTTTTGGTTGGGGCATTCAACCCATTTACATTTAAGGTAATTATTGATAGGTATGGTCCCGTTGCCATTTATTTTGTTGTTTGGGGTTCACGTTTATACCACCTTTCTGTGTTTCCTGTCTAGAGAAGATCCTTTAGTATTTGTTGAAGAGCTGGTTTGGTGGTGCTGAATTCTCTCAGCTTTTGCTTGTCTGTAAAGCTTTTGAGTTCTCCTTCATATCTGAATGAGATTCTTGCTGGGTAGAGTACTCTAGGTTGTAGGTTATTCTCTTTCATTACTTTAAGTATGTCCTGCCATTCCCTTCTGGCCTGAAGGGGAAACTATAAGCAAAGTGAAAAGACAGCCCTCAGACTGGGAGAAAATAATAGCAAATGAAGCAACAGACGAAGGATTAATCTCAAAAATATACAAGCAACTCCTCCAGCTCAACTCCAGAAAAATAAATGACCCAATCAAAAAATGGGCCAAAGAACTAAACAGACATTTCTCCAAGGAAGACATACAGATGGCTAACAAACACATGAAAAGATGCTCAACATCACTCATTATCAGAGAAATACAAATCAAAACCACAATGAGGTACCATTACACGCCAGTCAGGATGGCTGCTATCCAAAAGTCTACAAGCAATAAATGCTGGAGAGGGTGTGGAGAAAAGGGAACCCTCTTACACTGTTGGTGGGAATGCAAATTAGTACAGCCACTATGGAAAACAGTGTGGAGATTTCTTAAAAAGCTGGAAATAGAACTGCCATATGACCCAGCAATCCCACTTCTGGGCATACACACCAAGGAAACCAGATCTGAAAGAGACACGTGCACCCCAATGTTCATCACAGCACTATTTATAGTAGCCAGGACATGGAAGCAACCCAGATGCCCATGAGCAGATGAATGGATGAGGAAGCTGTGGTACATATACACCATGGAATATTACTCAGCCATTAAAAAGAATTCATTTGAATCAGTTCTAATGAGATGGATGAAACTGGAGCTCATTATACAGAGCGAAGTAAGCCAGAAAGATAAAGACCATTACAGTATACTAACACATATATATGGAATTTAGAAAGATGGTAACGATAACCTTATATGCAAAACAGAAAAAGAGAGTCAGATGTATAGAACAGACTTGTGGACTCTGGGAGAAGGCGAGGGTGGGATGTTTCAAGAGAACAGCATCGAAACATGTTTATTATCTAGGGTGAAACAGATCACCAGCCCAGGTTGGGTGCATGAGACAAGTGCTCGGGCCTGATGCACTGGGAAGACCCAGAGGGATCGGGTGGAGAGGGAGGTGGGAGCGGGGACCGGGATGGGGAATACATGTAAATCCATGGCTGATTCATTTCAATGTATGACAAAAACCACTGCAATGATGTAAAGTAATTAGCCTCCAACTAATAAAAATAAATGGAGAAAAAAAAATAAAGATGCATTTAAAAGTGGAACAAGAGAATTCCTTGGCAGTCCAGTGGTTAGGACTCTGTACTTTCACTGACGAGGACCTGGGTTTAATTCCTGGATGGGGAACTAAGATCCCTCAAGCTGTGTGGAACAACCAAAAAAAAAAAGTGGAACAATACAAAGATTTGGTAATCTTTCTGGTATTTGAGAAAATTATCCAATGCTGATTAGGTATACTTTGCAAAATATATGATAATTTGTTTATACTTGTTCCAGAACTTCCTTTGCTATAGCATGTCAGTGCTATCCACAGATCTAGAGAGAAACAGATGGAGGAAGAGAAAAATGTGGTATGGGCTTACCACTAAACCATTTGGAGCATCCACCCTCTCAATCTGTCAGGCTCTGGTTTAGTGGTTCTCTACCTTCACCTTAGATTGAGCATATCCATTTATGATCTAGGGTTGGTGAAAAGGGTTAAGAAGAAGCCGAAAAGACAAAGAGCATAAAAAGAAGATTGGCTGATTGTCTTCCTCTGTCAATAGCATCAGCAAAGTTAAGCACTGAGTTAGCACTGAGACACTAGTGAAAGCAAAGAGCACCTTAGTTTTTCTTCTAAAAAATTTAAACTATTCAAAAGTAAACTAGACTCACTGTCTGGTCACATTATACCCCCAAAAGTCTCAGAATCAACTCCTCCTTCTTTCCTTTTTTCCCCCATTTTCTGTATATTCATCCCAGGGTAAAAATCCCAACCACCACTGCCCATACAATTCTCAAGACAAAAAGGAAACCCACTCTCAGAAATGGAAATGTATGGAGGTTTCCAGAGGTATCACTGCTACAATTAGGTCTTAGTGGTTTGAATACTGTCATTGATTTGAATGGAAATGGTCTGAAGTTGATTCCCAACCTTCCCATTAACAGTAAAAGAAACCCTTAATGGAAGTCAGTTTATCATTGGCCTATTTCTGTGTCAACCCAATTCCTTCAAGTTAAAGGGAATAGCAACGGAACGCCAACCTCAATCAGATTGATTCTATAAATTTAACTACCAGTTTATAGTAAATCAAAAGATTAAAAAAGCATGCTCAATTATATCACAGGGATACAGCCAAATACAGATTGTGAATATTGTAAGACATGAAAATTGAAAGAAAAAAATAAAGAGGGTTAAGAAATTATTCTAGGTAAAACAAACATTTTTACACACACACACACACACACACATATGTAGATGTGTATTAAGTTGGCCAAAATGTTTGTAACATCCTATGGAAAAACTTGAATAAAATTTTTTAGGGTTAGAAATATTACTAAAAAAAACCCACTATTTTCTGCTTACATTATTTTCCTTTACTAATTTCACCAAATTTATACTTGGACACTTATTTTTTTCCCCTGTAATTTTATATCTGTCCTCTGAGACATTGACTATACTCTGGATAAAATAGACAAAATTTGGGGGCAATGCATCTATATGAGGCAGAAAGATTTCCAAAGCAAGAATACGTTTTTGTGGCTAGCCCAATTCCTGTGCGGACAATGGGGTACTATCAGTGGCTGATCTTTAGTGGTAAGGCTAAGCCCTGCATTTATATAGCTGTGAATTCCCTTTATAATTAGCTGCTTTGTCAGGGTTTGCCCTACCATTAATCAATTTCATTTCTGATCAGAGAGAAAGCGTGGGATTTAGATCAAGGGAGAGTACATTACTGATCCTTCCATTTTTAGCCTAAGTATTCTGGATATTACATGATCACTTATTTCACCATTTCTTTCCTGTCTTCAAAATTTTTAGGGATTACACTGAAATACATCCTACTTCTGTGTAAATTTGCTGTATTTAGCAATAAGGGCAGAATCATGCAAATACAGACATAAAATAAAATTAAAGTACCCACAAATATGTGTGTCTGTGTGTACTAAGTCACTTGAGCTGTGTCCAGCTCTTTGCAACCCTATGGACTGAAGCCCACCAGGCTCCCCTGTCCATGGGATTCTCCAGGTAAGAATACTGGAGTGGTTGTCAGGCCCTCCTCTAGGAGATCTTCCCAACCGAGGGCTGGAACATGAGTCTCATAAATCTCCTTCATTGGCAGGCGAGTTCCTTACCACTAGCACCACCTGGATACAAGATGTAATCTAAGCATTATTATTTAGAAATTAGCTATTCAATAACCTGAGTACTTGAGACAAAATTTACACTTCCATTTAGCTGTTGTTAATGGTTTTCGGTTAATATGGTTTTTGTTAATTATATGAATGGCTCTGTGTTTTTCCTCAGAGTAGTAAATATTCCTAAGTAACAATCTTCCATACCATGTATGAAAATCAACCAAATAATTACATCATTATGATTCACGCTTTTATTTCTTTTTTTTTGGTCTCTTGGCATTCACAAGTTTATGGGTAAAAAGTGAATATTAGATATATACCCTAATTTATTTTATTTGGATATTGTTGGCAGTTACTATTTTTGAAACAAAGTCTTATTCCTCTCTTTAAGTTTTCCTAAAATGTGGAAAACCCTAAATTGTATAGAAACAACTACAATGTGTTTGTTTCTTCCAATAAGTAAGTGGCTTGATTTCCCAGAAGGTAGGTGGTGGATGCAGGGAGGAAGTGAGGCAAGACTTTGTGGGAATTATCTGAGCCTTAAAGAAATTTAGAAGGTTTGGGAGTTAAATACAGTTCAAGGTGGCTCTTATTGTGAATGTCTAAACTGTTTTGCCCTTCCATGGTGAAGTGCCATAAAGTGAGATGTGAATAGACTATGAAATGGGCTTTTCCTGTGCAGCAAGCTTCAGCCAAATGGTTATCTCATTTAAATACATATGTCAGCATTCTGTTTGGTGAGAAAGTTTTGTGTGTAAACTGGGGAACTGATTAAATGGAAATAATTCCTAAATTGTATTTGAATTATGGGATAATCCTTAATTATCTAATGATATTAAGGCTTTACTTCATAGTCTTAATCAATGAAGCTCTGAGCGTTGACAGATACTTATATGTACACGTATTCAGGTTTCCCAGGTGGTGTAGTGGTAAAAACTCTCCTGGCAATGCAAAAGTCACTAGAGACATGGATTTGATCCCTGGGGCAGGAAGATTCCCATGGCAACCCACTCCAGTATTCTTGCCTGGAAAATGTAATGAACAGAGGAAGCTGGTGAGCTCAAGCTCATGGGATACAAAAGGTTGAACATGACTGAGCACACACAATACATGTGTTTAAATACATGCATAAAAGAAAATATTTTAATTTAAGTTAAAATTTTTAAAGTAGTAGTATACCTGCAGAATAAGAATATAAAATCTAACTACAAATAGAAAAGCATCAAAATAGACATAAAGAATTGAGTATGCATAAATGAGTAACTGATCACTCATTACAGAAATGAATCCTTATACAACTAAGATTGTCACTTTCATTTAAGAAAACAAAAAGCAAGCAAAAATGAATGTTCATAGGAGTTTTTAAGTAAATAATTCTGGTTGGGGTTTCTATTTTATAAAATGAGCACATGCTTATAAAAATACAAATAAAAGCTTTAGTAATGATAAGTAACATATATTAAATGACTTGTATACCCTGGGTGCTTTATAACACTGAATTAATTCTCAAAACCACTTTATGAGTTAGTTCTATAATTTATTTTGCAAAGAAATAGAGGAAACAATAGAATGGGAAAGACTACAGATTGCATCAAGAAAACTGAAGATACCAAGGGAGCATTTCATGCAAAAATGGGCATGATAAAGGAGAGAAACAGTAAGGACCTAACAGAAGCAAGAAGAAATTAAGAAGGGGTGGCAAAAACACATAGAACAATACAAAAAGTTCTCAGTATCCTCGATAACCACGATGGTGTGGTCACTCACTAGAACTGGACATCCTGGAATGTAAGGTTAAGTGGACTTTAGCAACAGTTACTTGGAACAAAGCTAGTGGAGGTGATAGAATTCCAGAGGAGCTCTTTCAAATCCTAAAAGATAATGCAGTTAAAGTGCTGCACTTAATAGTTCAGAAAACTTGGAAAATGCAGAAAACTTGGAAAAAACAGGGAAAGGTCTGTTTTTTATTCCAATCCCAAAGAAGAGCAATGCCAAAGAATATATCATACAGTTGCACTTATTTCACATGCTAACAAGTTAATGCTCAAAGTCCTTTAAGCTAGGCTTCAGTAGTTCATGAATCAAGAACATCCAGATATACAAGCTGGGTTTCAAAGAGGAAAGGAACCAGAGATCAAACTGCCAACATTCACTGGATCGTGGAAAAAGAAAGGGAATTCCAGAAAAAACACCTATTTTTGTTTCATTGACTACACTAAATCCTTTGACTGGATCACAACAAACTGTGGAAAACTCTTCAAGAGAAGGGCGCACCAGACCTGTCTCCTGAGAAACCTGTATGCCGGTCAAGAAGAAACAGTTAGAACCAGACATGGAACAACAGACTGGCTCAAACTTGAAAAAGGAGTATGTCAAGGCTGTATATTGTCACCCTCTTGTTTAACTTATTTGCAAAGTACATCATGCAAAATGCTGGGCTGGATGAATCACAAGCTGGAATCAAGATTGGAGAAAAATCAACAGCCTCAAATATGTAGATGATACTACTTTAATGGCAGAAAGTGAAGAGGAACTAAAGAATGTACTTCAATATTCTTGCCTGGAGAATCTCATGAACAGAGGAGCCAGGCGAGCTACAGTCTACTGGGTCACAGAGTCAGACATGACTGAGTAACTAAAACTTTCACTTACACTTTGAAATGGTATTTATTATTCTTTTATCTTAAAAGTAATTTTTCTCATGGTTCTCCCTATTCCCACTTATGAATTATCTAGTGGGAAGTGTTGTTTAGAAAAACTTTATCAAATCAAGACATTCCAATTCTTTGTTGAAAATTCTACTTTTGGAAACTTATGAGCAGCTATGAGAGAAGATAAAATTGCTGATTTTTTTCTTTCTCACAGATGCATTTAATGTGTGTTTAGATTTGTGTTAAAATATAGGCTGGTTTCTTGTTTGACCCATTTTATGGATCAGTGTCTATTAATGATGTTCTTACCAGTTTGATTAAAGATAATCTAGAAATAGTACATAACAATGAATCATCAGATTTTATTTACACCTTGGCCTTTATTTTGCATGTTCTGTCTTTCCTGGATTTTGCTGATATTAGCTCCTGAATTTATACCCTCCACAAACCCTGGAAAGAACATTGGGTTTTTGCTATACATTAAATGTTGCTTCTTGGATATTCAGCAGAATAAACAATTTGGGAGCCACAAGATTGAACTCCTTATGCTTAAAACATTTCATAATTTCTCAAGCCCAGCTCTTGCCACACATTGTTTAAACTTGAACTGTTCAGGTTTAGTGTGATGGTAAATATGGTGAACTGATTCTTGGTCATGGTCCACATAAATCCAGTTGAAGCTGATTGGAACTCTTGCCAGAATCACTCAGGATCAAAGAGATGCTAAAATTCAGAAATAGGTCATGAAAAGTTTGAAAGTACTTATGTGTTTTGAAGAAAGAACACTTATTGCTTTCAATACAGGTTTCAATAGTATAGCACTGATGCCTGTGAAATTACTTTATGAGAGAACAGCCATTCCAACCACTTACACTTAATAAAGGTATGTAGATCTATTTTGTCTTAACATTTGTGTTTTCTGCTTAAAGAAACACCCAAAAATTTATAACAAGCAAAAATCAAGAAAACTGGAGGGGGAAGCATTATTGTATCAAACATGGTTTTCTTAAATTACATCAGATTTTTTTCTTTACTAGTAAAGTTTTCTCTATCATATCTAATAAAATCAAACATTTCTGATACAAACGCTAATTTTTAAAATGAGTACAACTCTATTTTTCTGGAGTGAAAATATTAGCGCATATATATATATATATATACATTTAGCATGTTCTGCCTCTGTATATATATAGGACTTCCCTGATGGCTCAGATGGTAAAGAATCTGCCCACAAGATTCCATCCCTGGGTTGGGAAGATCCCCTGGAGAAGGAAATGGCAACCCACTCCAGTATTCTTGCCTGGAGAGTTTCACGGACAGAGGAGCCTGGTGGGCTACAGTCCATGGGGTTGCAAAGAGTTGTACACAACTGAGTGACTAACATACAGCAGGTATAATTTTCTGTTGTAGTCACTGTTGTATTCCCAGAACTTGGACCAGAGCCTAGAGTATAATAGGTGAGATTTCTTGATGTGTGCTTAGTCAAGTCAGACTCTTTGCAACCCCATGTACTGTGGCCCACCAGGCTCCTCTGTCCATGGAAGTCTCCAGGCAAGAATACTGGAGTGGGTTCCCATTTCCTTCTCCAGGAAATCTTCCCAACCCAGGGATCGAACCCAAGTCTCTTATGTCCCCTGCATTGGCAGGCTGGTTCTTTAATACTAGTACCACCTGGAAAGTGTAATAAGCGCTCTGTAAAACAAAACACAAAAAAGCTATATTTTTCTGATGCGAAAATATTAGCAAATAGTGGTAGAAAAAGTCAGAGGCCTCAGCCTAAATTCTACTTCCTCCGCTGAATCTTGAGGACCAACAAGACAGTAGTCTACTTTATTTCCCCCAAATGGTAAAGTCAGTATAATCTGCTAAATTTTACAAATGTTATAAGGGATACGAGAAACAAATCTGTCAATTTTATGATCAAGGAGAAAGATGGTTAGCACTCTTCTTATTGGGCTCAAATTTTTAAGAGAATAAAATGACAAAAAATAATGATAATAATCTCCATTGATATTAGCATAAAATCACCATACCTTGCAGTGTGCATACATGTAAGTCATGACCCACTCTGTGACCCTAGGGACTGCAGCCCGCCAGGCTCCTATGTCCATGGGATTTTCCAGGCAAGAATACTGGAGTGGGTTGCTATTTCCTCCTCCAAGGGCTCTTCCCAACCTTGGAATCAAACCCATATCTTCTGTGTCTCCTGCATCGCAGGCAGATTATTTACCACTGAGCCATCTGGGAAGTCCAACTGTATCATGGATAACTCCCAAAGCATGGCAAATGAATACGTGACAGAGCTGATCTCTTCTTTCTTTCATTTAGCCTAAACACCAGTCTAACACTTGTGCTGTTTTGAAATGAGAAACTGAAAAATCAGCCTTTGGTTGATGGACTATGGTTATAAATGTATTGAATATTTAGGTAAATGAACATTTGGTTCTCTTTCTTAATTTTTCAGGTTTTGTTGGCATATTCTATTTCACATTAGCTAGCCATCACTTCAGAGCAGAAATAAATACAAGAAGACAGGGAAATGGAAGCGTCTACTTTGGAAAACTAATAATGTCACTAATTGATGCTATAAGCCCCTCTTCATTCACTCTTCTAGACGGGACTTCAATGTGAATAGAACATGCATATTCAACTCCCCTTGTTCTGATAGAAATAGCCTATCACTGAAGAATGAGGGCAGAAAAAGAGCAGAAGCCACTTTCTATGGATTTATATAATTATGATTTCTGACCAGCACGAAATTAGTGAGTGATTTCTTCTTCCACTCCAAATTTCATCCCACATTTTCTCTTTAGAATCCCCGACATCAGGAGTTTACTTTTTTACATACTTTAGAAAATTTATCACTTTCATTTTTACAAGAAATCAAGTAAACATCATACATTTCATATCAGTTATCTACACTTCTGTCTTAGAACATGTCCTGCCAAAATATCTGTATGAGATGTTTTCCTACATGAGAGACTTAGATACATGAATTCCACTGATGGCAAATGTTCTAATTCTAATAACATCTGTCATAAAAAAGTAAATATGTATTAATACACAATCAAAACAAATATCCAGATAAACACATTTGTCTTTGTCTGAATTATTATCTTTATTACTGCCTTTATATCTATTGTTCTTCTGCACTATTGTCAATTCTTTTGTATTGAGAGATATTTTATAATTTAACCTGCCATTCATGCTAAAAACAGAAAAAATACCCCAAATTAGAAGAGAGGAGGATGTCAGTTTGATCACCAAATCTTATGATGTATACCACTAGAAATTCTCATTGATTAATTTTTATAATTAAAAGTATGACTGTGACATATGTAAACAATATGTAGTTTACTGAATGCATTAACAACAAACTGGGCTTAGCCTTATATTATTTCTATTTTTTTCTGGTCTTACTGACTTTTATGAAGGGGAAGAATATGGGAAATAAATGTAGTAAAGATGTTTTTACTCACCATATAATTTTTAAAAATTAATCTTTTAATAGAAAATACCACATCATGAAGGGATAGACTCCATATGTCACTCTGTTAACAATTTCATCAGGTATCAGAGTCCCACTACAAATTCAAGGCATCCTATTTGTGACAGATGAGCTTCTCCTCTTTTCAATGTGGATTCAATCCTCCTTCTCCTACAGGTGGTAAAATTTACAGTGAGCAATTGCTGCCTTAAGCCAGGATGTGCATAAGCCAAGTGCAGAGTCAAAAATAGGACACAAATCTCCTGACCCCTAACCTCTTCTTCCATCCACAGCACTGATTTTTCTCCCTGCTCCATGGTGGCAATAGTGGGCATAGCCAGATGCCAAGGTTTTGTTCCTTCTGTCATCAAGAAATAAATTTCACGGTTAAGGGAGCTCAGCCAGTCCCTGATTGCAAAGCACTTTGAAAATGAAAAACCAAATACAGTGTAAGTGCTAGGTGCTGCTATTATTCAGAAGGTAAGCGACTGAGTGCAGAGCTATCACTATGATTATTTGGAACTGGGATATAGAAGAATTTGGGAAGGGAGGCAGAAGGAGCCATAGGTAGTATGACTGGACAGCATGAAGAAGTTTCACTAAGAAAATTTAACATATTTTCTGAGGCATGAAACCCTGAACTAACATCTGGGAGCTTTGATTATATTAACAGGTTAGTAGCATTCTGATTCCTTAACATTTACGGGGAATAGCAGAGCAATGAGGAACATATAGAAAGTTTATTTTTCCCATGTCACATTACAAACAAACACACTTATGAGGAAAGAAATGCGGTGATCCTTAAGATAGAAACTCTGGTGAAGGAACTGGCAAATGTTGTAATGAATGACTCAAAGTCCTTAAAATAAGACATTTAGACAAATTCCTCCAAAATTCTCCCAATGAACACGGAAACTCTTATTTAGGGAAAATTGATACTACTATAACATAGTCATAAATAAATTTTCAGACAGCCAGCTTTAACACCCTTAGCAAAGGGAATAAGACAAGTCAAAAGTGACAAGTCATTTTCATCTTAATCTCTCAAGTTTTGTGTATATTACTCCCTTTCAAGCATGACCTCACTCTTTAATTCCATCTACCTAACTTTGCTCCAGTTTTGAAAGCCCAACCAAAACCTCCAAATCCTCAAAAGAAGTCTTCACTAATCAGTTTAATACAGCAATGGCTCACTTTGATTTGCTGGTGGTGGGCAGTGCCCAATATTAAAATACTTTTCAGCTTTTTAAAATAATTTTTACACATATAAAAAAGAAACGAATAGTTCAGTAACTACCCATATATATTTACCACCCAAATTCAACAACTTAAGTACTTTCTGTATCATTTAATTTTGCTAAAATTTTTCAAGATAATTTGCAGGTATAATAATACTTTAAGTAGAGCAGTATACATCTTCTAAAAATAAACATATTCTACACAGTTGCAGCACCATTTTCATACTTATGAAAATTAAAAATGATTCTATAATCTAAAATCAAGTCTAAATTGAAATTAGTGCCATTTTCACAAATAATATACCTGGCTTTGTTAAACTAGAGGATCTAATCAATGGTCACGCTTTATATTAGGTATTTTGTTGTTATACGTTTTTAGTTGGGGGGGTTGGTCAAAAACTGTTTACTACTTTTAAAAATCTTTTTGGAGATATTTAAACAAGGATGTTTAAAAATAAAAATTATTTTTAAAATTGGCAAACCTCTAGCAAAAATGTCTAAAATATAGAAACATTTACTAATATCAGCAATGAAAGAGAAAGCATCTTTAAAGACCCTTCAGATACTACAATTAGTAGAAGAACATTATTTTAAAAACTGTATGCCTATAAATTCAATGGTGTAGTTGAAATGAATCAATGTCTCAAAAGATACATACTACCAAAAGAAAGAAAGAAAGTGAAGTCACTCAGTCGTGTGTGACTCTTTGCGACCCCATAGACTGTAGCCTGCCAGACTCCTTCATCCATGGGATTTTCCAGGCAAGAATACAGGAGTGGGTTGCCATTTCCTTCTCCAGGGGATCTTCCAGACCCAGGGATCGAACCCGGGTCTCCTGCATTGGCAGTCAGACTCTACCATCTGAGCCACCAGGGAAGCAGTTCATACAGAAAGAAATATATATGAAAATATATATGGATTAATGAAACTTATGATAGTTAAAAACATTTCAAGAAGGTAAATTCTAAGCCTCAATAATAATACAGAAAATTCAACCAAACATTTTAGAAAGAATGTTAATTCTATATAGACTCTTCTAGTGCATAGAAGAGAAAGAAATATTTCCAATGAACTTTATGAGGACAGCATAATCCCAAGAAAAGCATTACAATAAAAGAAAATTATAAACTAAAGTCATTCATGAACATAGACACATGCATACTGGGAAAATTAGCAAATCAAATCCAGCATTATATCAAAAATATATTAGTACTTATGTTAGGGGAAGCACACTGACTGAAACCACCCACCCTGGCCAGGCACCATAGTAACCATTTGCATGAGTTGTTTTACGACAGGAGGTCCTGGTAAGGAACATGGAACTAATAAGCCAGCACCAACTGGAAGAGTTCAGGAAAGGTCAAAAGGAGACGCCATATGTCCGACCACCTCCCAGAATCCTTCTTGCTGGCATCCATCTTGGCTGAACAAGGAGTGCACCACTAGGAAGGACTCTGAGTCAGAATGATGGGCTAAAGACAACCCGGAAACTAACCCCATCACCATAAAACCCGAGACAGAACCACATGGCAGAGCTGTTCTCCTGGGTTCCCTTACCTACTGCTCTCCACCCGGGCGCCCTTCCCCAATACAGTGTCTTGCTTTGTCAGCACGTGTGTCTCCCCGGCCAATTCATTTCCAAGTGTTAGAAAAGAGCCCAGTTTCAGGCCCTGAAAGGGGCAACTTATACTGCAACACTTATACTAAATGTAAAATATTGCAATAACTCAATTAAATGACTAAGATTGTCAGACTTGCTTTAACAAATAAAAAGCTTATATGCCTCAAAGACATCAATAATACATGACACAGAAATTTTGAGAGAGACTTCTCTTTCAAAGAGAAAATAAGAACTTGGAAATAAGAACTTCATGCAAACACTCTCCAAAATAAAACTGGTGCTGTTATATTAGTGGCAACAAAGTAAGCACGATGTATGGCTATAAAAACAAGAGCAAAAATCACATAATAAAAGGGTTAATCCACCAGAAGGTATAAAAATTCTGTATTTTACTGCACCAGTGTTATGTGTTCAAAATATATAGATAAAAAGAAAAGGAGACAAATCCATACTTACACTGGGGACTTGAACTCTTTGTTTTCAATACCTAGATAAAGTAGAAAAAATCAGAAAAGATATAAATGATCTAAACAAAACAATACAAAAAGTTGCCTTCATTTTCATATATAAAACACTGAAGACAATAATAAAGAACACACATTCTTAGCAAATGGCCCTATTTGCTTAGATATTAGTTCATAAAGCAAGTCTCAAATGCTTTTTTTTAAAAAATAAATGCATTCATAACATGTTTTTGGCAACAGTGAAATTAAGTCAGGTGTCAAAACAAAGAAGAAATACAAGAAGAAACAAACATGCACATCTTTTGGAAATAAACCAGACAGCAAATAATTTTTTAGAAACAGAAAGAACTGGAAAATGTTCAGAACTGTATGATAATTATGGTAGTATCTATACAAATTTTTGGAATGTAATGAAAACAGTGCTTAGAGAAAAATATACAGTCTTAAACGCATATAAAACAAAAGCTTGAAATTTTACAATCAAAATATCCATCTTTGAAAGTTTAGAATTTTTTAAAAAAACAGCAAATTAAACCCAAAACAAGTTAAGTGAAGGAGATAATTAACATGAGGGCACAGACTAATGAAATTTAAAAAATAAGCATTCAAAATACAAAGATGACAAAAGTGTGTTCTCTACTTTTAAAAAACTAATAAAAATTAGGCACTTTCTCACAGGATTATTCAACAATTTTGTTAATAGTAGGAACTAAAACATATCATTATAAACCCCTCAAATACTAAAAAGATAGAAATTAGGCTTTATCAACAAGTTTATACCACTAACAAAAAGATTAACTCCTAGGGAAAAAAGCATTCTAATATAACCAACACAGTAAGAAAGAGAATCTATAATTTTAAATCTTCCTAAAAAAGAAATCTGGCTCTTGGACCAAAATTTTAAAACAGCAGTCTCACACAAACTCTTCCAGAATAAACTTTCCAACTTTTTATGAGTTGAATAAAATCTTTATAAAATATTTGACATTCAAGGAATGAAAACTAGAGAAAAATGTCTATAGTAAACATAGATGAAAACTCTTAAAAAGCAGCAACTTAATGTGGCAATTTATTGAATGGATAAAGCATCACAATGAAGTGTGACAGTTCTTGGAGCATAAGAATGGTCTAATATTTAAATCCAATCTGTAATTCACTACAGGAGCAGAATAAAGATGAAAAATCATATAATCTTCTCAAGAGATATAGAATACATCTTTCATAAAAGTCAATACCATTTTAACATGTAGCAAACTAATAAAAAAAAGGGAACCTACTTATTCTGATAAAGTACCTTTCAAAAACTTATATTCAGTGATGAAATATAGAAAATTCTAATTCTGAGATTTAAATTAAAAGAAGAATACTACCGTCATCCCTTTTATACAACATTCTACTGGTGGTACTAACAATCAAATGAAGAATTAAAAGTAAATAAGGGAAAGCAAAGATAAATTTTCCACTATTCTTAGATAACATGATTTTATATCCCAGAAAATCCAAATAAACCCAGGAAAAAAATCATTAAAATTAATAAGAAATTTAGCAAAATCTCTGTATACAAGGTCAATATTTAAAAAAACAATTATGTTTCTATATACCACAAAAAATAATTAGAGCATGATAGTTTTTAAAATATAAAATTTTTAAATACTTAAAATATTAAATTAAAAAAATCTCTCAAAAATGTTTAGTATCACTATACAATAATCTAAAATACATTGGTGAAATAATAGATAGTGGAAATATATGCTATAATCATGGATTAGAAAGATCCACACTATAAATATGTTTACTCTCCTCAGATTGATTCATATATTTAAGAAAAGTCCAGTAAAAATGCTATTGATGTTTTTCTTGGGTTGGCATTTGATAAGCTGTTTCTAACTATATACAGAAATGCAAAGGGCCAAGAAAAGACAAGATAATTTTGAAGAAAAGCAAAGCAGGAGGACTTTCAAAACTTATTAAAGTTAAAATAATCATAGTGATGTTTAGCTAGGTAATATACCAGAGAAACATAACATAGAATTAGAAACAGACCCACGCTTACATAGTCAATTCAGTCATAATAAAGATTACATTGCAGTACAATAGAAAAGATTAGTCTTTTCAACAAATGATGCTGGGTCAAAGGAAAAATACATAATATGCATATTAATCCCCAACTCACACTATAATTCAAAACTGATTCAAGATAAACTATGAACCTAAATATGGAAGATAAAACAATGAAACTTCTAGGACAAGCAGACAAAAACATCTTCATAGCCTTGGAATAAGCAAGAATTTCTTAACAAGACCAAAAAGCCCTAAAAATAAAGAAAAATGTTATAAATTGGGCCTCAGTAAGAATTTCTGTTCATTAAAAGACAGCTAAGAGGATGGAAAAAATAAGCCACAACTGAGAAAAGATATCAGTAGAAAAATATACCTTACCAAAGACACATGTCCAAAATACACAAAATACACCTGAAAATCAGTAAAAAGATGAAAAAAGACATGGGCAAAATTAGTAAATATTGTTGAACAGGTACAACAAAATAGAACAATATGGCCAGTTTGAGAAATGCAATCACAATGAGATATCACTATATACATACCAGAAATATCCAAAATTCTTGTTGCTGAGGATGTAAAGTAATAGGAACTTTCATATACTGCTACTCCCATAGCCTTTGAAAAGTGACAAAATCCATTAACACTGACATTAAATTTTAAAAGTGATAAAATCCATTATGTATTTTGTATGACTCAATTCCAGTCATATATATATATATATATATATATATACACACACATATATGTATGTATACATATATGTATGTTGCAAATGTATGCATATACAACCTAATGATGTTCATAGGGGTACTATTTGTAAATTCAAAAAAATGTAGGCTAGACATTGGCTATATTAATACAATATATAGCAATAAACAAGTGTGGACTATTGCTACATACAACAACAAAACGGAATTCTACAACCTAATATAAAAATAAGGCCAGACCTACACTAATCTTTTAGATGATAGATATTAGAACAGTGATGAATTTGGAGAGGATGGTACTCTGGGAGTATGTGAGGGAGGGTGCTTCTGTTGTGCAAGTGATTTTCTATTTCATGATCTGGGTGATGCATACATAGTTCACCTTGTGAGAATTCATTAATCCATACTTCTAGTATCTGCGTCCATTTCTGTAGGTCTATTCCTGGAACTAAAGAGCCTCTTGATGAACGTGAAATAGGAGAGTGAAAAAATTGGCCTAAAACTCAACATTCAAAAAACTAAGATCATAGCATCTGGTCCCATCACTTTATGGCAAATAGATGGGGAAGCAATGGAAACAGTGACAGACTTTTATTTTGGGGGGCTCCAAAGTCACTGCAGATGGTGACTGCAGCCATGAAATTAAAAGACGCTTACTCCTTGGAAGGAAAGTTATGACCAACCTAGATAGCATATTAAAAAGCAGAGACATTACTTTGCCAACAAAGGTCCATCTAGTCAATGCTATGGTTTTCCCAGTAGTCATGAATGGACATGAGAGTTGAACCATAAAGAAAATTGAGTGCCAAAGAATTGATGCTTTTGAACTGTGGTGTTGGAGAAGACTCTTGAGAGTCCCTTGGATTGCAAGGAGATCCAACCAGTCCATCCTAAAGGAAATCAGTCCTGAATATTCATTGGAAAGGCTGATGCTGAAGCTGAACCTGAAGCTCCAATACTTTGGCCAATCAATGTGAAGAACCGACTCATTGGAAAAGACCCTGATGCTGGGCAAGATTGAAGGCAGGAGAAGGGGACAGATGACAGAGGATGAGATGGTTGGATGGCATCACTGACTCAACGGACATGAGTTGAAGCAAGCTCTGGGAGTTGACGATGGACAGGGAGGCCTGGCATGCTGCAGTCCGTGGGGTCGCAAAGAGTTGGACACGACGGAGCAACTGAACTGAACTGAATTTCTTAACAAAGTTGATCCATAAAGTACATAACTCTAACACCCTAAGTCCCTGGCCCTCTTCCCTTTGATCTACTGCTATGTCTCCTGTGCAGATGGCCATCAACAGAGTAAGTCACTAGTCCAATATACGAGTTTGTTCCCAGGTCTCTGAGTACTTCTGGAGCTAATATTACAATCCTTGCTCTCCAAGTCATCTTGGCCTCAGCTGGACTCAACAATGCCCGCAAAATCCTGTTCTCTCTCCAAACTGGCTCTCTCTCTCTTTTTTATTAATTTCAAATTATCACTACCTTAACAAATTCACTATGCTATCTCTTCCTTTCTTATCAATTCATATTGCTTCCTCTGCTTTTATAAAACAGAAGCACCATGGAGACCTCCCCACATCACACTCAAAACCAGGAAATTAAGCACAGAAATCCCACCTCTGTTAGCAGGAGATACCAGGCTGAGGAGAGCAGACTACCAGTGCATACCTCAAATTCTTCACTTATCAGGTAGTATATGAGTCTTTCTTTGACTGTATGTGAGCAGCAAGATTCAACAGGGATCCCACCATAATTTAAAGGACTTGGACAAATAGTCAGAAATAAACAACCTCGCTCTTTCCTCTTCTTGTTTCATAGTCAAAAAACGTGTTTACTTTCCTGCTAATCTTTTCCCCGCTAAAATCTTTTCTCCTTTGTAAGACAAATGCTTTACCTCTGCTTTAGATTCACTATCCCTCTCGTGATCCAGGATTATCCTTCACTAATGATTCCCTATTTGCCTTTTATCTTCAATCTATCTCTTATACAACTCAAAAGGCAAGTATGCTTATTCCACTCTCAATTAAAAGGAAAAACTCTGCCTTTCTGTCAATAAAAGCCTAGCTTTTATCACATGCCTGAGCTTCAAATCTTTTCATCCAGTACCTACTAGATAGCTCAACTTGTATGTTATAAAGGCAACTCAAACAGATCCATTAGAAATCCCTACATCTTTGTTTACCTACTCCATATAATGATTCCCATTGCTTTGATGGGAAGTCATCCTTGAATCTCCACCTGATGCAGTCAAAATCCTCAGGTAAAGTCAATTCTATCTCTTACAATCTCTTTCAAATACATCTGATCAACTTCATCCGCTACTGCTTTAATCTGGATCTTGTTACCTTTAAAAAATTCAATCGAGCCGAGAAGAAATCTAGATACACTGTTTTTAATATACAAAATGACTCACAAAGTTTGAAAGTTAAAAAGGGGCAAATATATGACAGTCTGTACTGTACTATATTCTTACTACACTGTACTTTTAACATGGCATATTTAATTGACATCTGTCAAATGAAAAATAGTACCTTCTATCAAAGGCTCATAGTATAGTTACCAAAATGGATTAAATGTTAGATCACAGGTTTAAAAATATCCTTTATCATTTTCAAAATATAAAATCACATGTGTCCCTTTGTATGCATACAATAAAAAGAAGCAGAAACAAAATAAATTTTAAGTAAACCTTATCAAAAAAAGTCTCATGTAAATAAATTCTCAGTAAGTGTCAAATAAATCTGTATTAGAGAACACTTAAAAATAATTAAAAGTAGAGCACTACAAATCAAAACACAAGACAATGTAAAAGCAGAAAGAAGCAAATCTTAACAACGATTTTCAATGTCAAATGAAGAAAGAAAGAAAATTAGTGAACTGGGCATTCAACTAAATAATAAACACAACATAAATAAACCTGAAACAAAACTAAAGGAAGCAAGAATTAATACAAATAAAAGCATTTTTTTTAAGGCAGAAAATCAGAACAATTGGGGAAAAGAAGACTAACAAATGTAACAATGGCTTTCCCATTTACCATAAATAACTACGTAAAACATAATGATAAAACACCTCATTAATAATAGCATCCATCTCCACCCGATGGGGAATACATGTAAATCCATGGCTGATACATGTAAATCCATGGCTGATTCATGTCAATGTATGACAAAAACCTCTACAATATTGTAAAGTAATTAGCCTCCAACTAATAAAAATAAATGGAAAAAAAAAAAGAACAAAATGGTAAAAAAAAAAAAAAAATAGCATCCATAGAATCTAAATTATTCAGATAAACTTTACACAAAATATAGGATATTCATGTTAAAAACAAACACTTCGCTTGAGGGGCATGGAAGCATATCTGAATCAAAGCTGTAGCATATTATGTTCTTGAAAGACAAGTTTAGTATTTTGATGATGTCAGTTCCCTCTTTATTACTTTTCTATTGTTGCTGTAATAGATTAACACAAATTTTGTGGGTAAAAGCAACATAAATGGATTCTCTCATAGTTCTGAAGGTCAGAAGTCCAAAGTGGGTTAAATCAAGCTCTGCCTCTCTTCTAGAGGCTCTAGAGGAGAATCCATTTCCTTTCTCTACGCATCTTCTAGTGGCCTCCTGCTTGCCTTGACTTGTGGCTCCTTCTTCCATCTTCAAAACCAGCAGGAAGACATCATCAAATCTCTCTTCTCTCTGTCCTCCTCTTCCATTATCTTCTCCTCTGTCTGTAACTCTGCCACTTCCTCTTTCCCTTACAAGGACATTGTTATTGCATCGGACTCAGTTAGGACATATTTATTTAGATGTCTGATACCAGTCAATACTGCCTCAATTTGACAGAGTTATTCTAAAGTATAACTGCAAATTCAAACAGATAAAACTAACTTTGAAATTTTATAAGAATAATAAAAGGAGAGGACTTTCCTTCTCAGAGATGAAAACAAGGTGGTGATGGATTAGTCGCTAAGTCATATCCAACTCTTTCGTGACCCCAAAGCAGGTAGCCTGACAGGCTCCTCTGTCCATGGGATTTCCCAGGCAAGAATATTGGAAATGTTGCCATTTCCTTCTCCAGGAGATCCTCCCAACCCAGGGATTGAACCCACATCTCCTGTATTGCATGCAGTCTCCTGCACTGCAGGCGAATTTTTTACCGACTGAACCACCAGGGAAGCCCATGAAAACATATGGCATATAAAGACAGTATAGTAATAGAATAAGAATAAATATATCTTGGAAGATAATTTTCAATATATATATGTAATTAGTTTTATAATATACAATAAGAACTGACATTTAAGATCCAAAAGGAAAGAGTTGATTATTTGGTAACTTATACTTGGAGAGTAGGTTAATTATTTGGGGTAACAAAATTAGGATTGAAGTTAGATCTGTACTTCCACCACACATCAAAATAAATTCATGACGGATAATGCCTTAACAAGCAAAAAAAAAAAAATTAAACCATTAGATTGAAAGTAAAATATAAATGTTTATCTTTTCTTTTATTTTTTCCCACCTAAAAAGGGATGCAATAAAAGAAAAATTGATAGCTTTGACCATATAAACCCATAGACACACAAGCTTGCGAACAGCAAAAAAAAAAAAAAAAAATTGGCGTAAACGGAGTAAAAAAAAACATAAAAATAATGGGAAAATATGTTCAATCATATGACAAGTGTTTCTGACATATTAAAAAATCCCATTAGAAAAATGGGCAAAGAAATTTTAATAATTTATTAAATTAACACTTGTTAAGTGGAGCACAGCATGCCAGATGGTGAGTCCCAATTGAACAAGAGACAAGGAGAGAAATTGAGTTACAAAAGTCTATTGCAGTTCTTGGAGGAAACACCTTGAAAGGCCACACAGGGAAGTCAAGGCAGGATGCAGCAAGAGGAGACATAGTTTGAGGTACATGCCTTTCTTAGGGTCTTTCCTGGTGGCTCAGACCATAAAGAATCCACCTGCAGTGCGGGACACCTGGGCTCAATCCCTGGGTTGGGAAGATCCCCTGAGGAGGGCATGGCAACCCACTCCAGTATTCTTGCCTGGAGAATCCCCATGGATGGAGAAGCTGGCAAGTTACAGTCCATAAGGCAGCAAAGAGTCAGACACAACTGATCGACTAAGCACCACCTTTATTAGGGGCCATGGGTAGGGTGCTTTACAGTTACTGGGCTAAGATTGGGCAATGCAAACAAAAAGAGTGATTTTTGATAAGGCACATCGTGGTCTTATCTAAAAGGCACACATGGGGAAAGCCCTAGGAGGCAGGGGAGAATGCTGACCACAATGGCTGCTGGGAAAGTTATATCAGGGACTGACATTTGCTTGTGACTCTACAAGCAGCACTTTAAGGCCCCTGCTTGCATGAGGATTAGTGTCAGTTTCAGGTTCCTGCAGGCTAGTTGGCCAAACCAAATGGATGGCAAGACAGCAACAACAAGGAGTAGCTTAGCTAAATTCTCAGCTGAAATATTAACTGGCAAAAGGAAGACGAAAATGATCAACAAATACATTTTGAAAATAAACTACAACTGCTAATTAAAGAAATGCATATTAAAAATACCTATACAGTGCCATATTTTTGTACCAAATGAACAAAGCTTGTATTCTTTTTTCTGATGATATTCTTTGTTGCTTTCAATGAGGAGGAAGAAATAAACACTCATATACCAATCTAGCACAGACCTAAACTGGTACAAGGTTTCTGGAAGATATTTATTGAATATGGAAGATATGTATTGAAAATTACATATACTTTAACTCTCTGACATGAGCAGAAATACTTTTAAAGAAGAGTGCTATTTATAATTGCAAAAAAAAAAAAAGAATGTAACAACCAAAAATTCCATCAATAATGGATGGGCTGAATAAATTACGTTTCATTCATAGAAGTAAATATACATGGTAATTAAATATCACATTTACAGGTATATTTAAAGATATTGGAGAATATTCATTGAATATTAAGTGAAAAATATGTTATATGACTTTTTAAAGTATAAAAAGTGTTTTTAAAGTATATACATTACATTTATGATAAGGTTAAACAAGAAAATAACTTAGAGTATTTTTCTTGATACTGACCTTTTAGATTTTAATTTTTTTAGTTTTTTTTCTTTGTGATTTACACTATTTTTATTGTAGGTTATACAATGAGTATTAATCACTTTTGTAATTTTATCAATACCCATAGATTTTGTTGTCAGAGTCATCTTAATAACAAAGCAAAAAGAATAAAGAATATAAAACAAATAGATTATCCCCAATCAAGTGTTAAATTTTTAAAAGTAATTTTTCTGACTTTTCCCCCTATCTGAAGTGATTCTGCTTTAATGTTTAAATTGTTTAAACACCTCTGGACCCATGTTGTTGCTGTGTTATGAAAGTCACTTAGCCATGTCTGATACTTTGCAACCCCATGGACTGTAGGCCATCAGGCTCCGCTGTCCATAGAATTCTCCAGGCAAGAATACTGGAATGGGTTGCCATTCCCTTTTCCAGGGATCTGGACCCATAATACCTTGCACTGATCAACCTGGTCTAACCAACCCAGATGCAGTTACACGCTTCTTACCAATGAAATTTTTTGTTTGGATACATTTGAGGCAGGATTTGAGGTAAACCCCCTAGCAAGAATAATAACTTCAAGAATTCAAGACATTTTCCTATTTCATATCCCTTATATATTTTCACTGGACCCTGGAATAGTGCCATAACTCTATTTGGTGTGGATGATAATATAGGTTCAGCTCAGTTCAGCCGCAAGAAGAAATTCTTTAAAACAGACAATAAATGAGAAGAGAATGTCAGAAAGAGGATAGAATCTCTGTTGAGTTCATGGTGTCTAAATGTGTACTTCAACCTTAGTCTGGCTTCTGAGACTATATCAGACGTAATTCCTGTGTTTGTCCTGTTGCCTTCAGTCTTTCCCAGAATCAGGGTCTTTTCCAATGAGTCAGTTCTTCACATCAGTTGGCCAAAGTATTGGAGTTTCAGCTTCAGCATCAGTCCTTCCAATGAATATTCAAGACTGATTTCCTTTAGGATGGACTGGTTGGATCTCCTTGCAACCCAAGGGACTCTGAAGAGTCTTCTCCAACACCACAGTTCAAAAGCATCAATTCTTCAGTACTCAGCTTTCTTTATAGTCCAACTCTCACATTCATGCATGACTACTGGAAAAACCACAGCTTTGACTAGATGGACCTTTGTTGGCAAAGTAATGTCTCTGCTCTTTAACATGCTGTCTAGGTTGGTCATAGCTTTTCTTCCAAGGAGGAAACGTCATTTAATTTCACATTGATTTACTTTTCAACTATTTTCCCTCTTGAAATCCTTTCTATTTCCACTTACACATAATTATCTAAAGATGGCTTGCCTAGTATATTTAAGTTTTAAAGTTAAAATTAAAAATTCACTTTGTTTACTTTTTCCTTTCACTGCTCAGACTACTAACACCTAATATTGAAGATTTTAAGATGCTCTCCAGCTAGTGTGGAACTCCTCTGCATTAGGAAGGGATCAATAGCCACACTGTGGCTTCCATAAGAATGATATTCTCACAATTATGACAGGCAGTACAGTCAGAAAGTACTGTAGCACACCCAATAATAAATGCTGTAACATGTGATACATAAGGGCAGGAATAAGACATTGATACATAAACAAGACTCACTTTGGATTATGAAATGAAAGATATGGTTATCCTAGGAAAATAAATATTCTTTCATGTGGTGTTTGGTTTGAGAAGGTCATAATTATTAGTCTTAATATCAGTTCTCATATTTTTCTTGTATCATTTTCTGAAACATCACTAGAAAACATTTTTATTTCATTGTCTCCTCAATTCCAAAGCTAAACTCTCAAATCTTCAGTAAAATAGGACTTTGTTTTAAGAAACTTGACTTGGAGAACTGTCTCAAGCATTGGTAGAATTTACTGCCCCAAGAAAAAGCAATGCAAAAAAGCAAAATAGCTGTCTGAGGAGGTCTTACAAATAGCTGTGAAAAGAAGAGAAGTGAAAAGCAAAGGAGAAAAGCAGATATACCCATTTGAATGCAGAGTTCCAAAGAATAGCAAAGAGAGATAAGAAAGCATTCTTCAGTGATTAGTGCAAAGAAATAGAGGAAAACAATAGAATGAGAAAGACTAGAGATCTCTTCAAGAAAATTAGACATACCAAGGGAATATTTCATGCAAAGATGGGCTCAATAAAGGACAGAAATTGTATGGACCTAACAGAAGCAGAAGATATTAAGAAGAGGTGGCAAGAATACACAAAAGAACCATACAGAAAAAGATCTTCATGACCCAGATAATCACTATGGTATGATCATTGACCTAGAGACAGACATCCTGGAATGTGAAGTCAAGTGAGCCTTAGGAAGCATCACTACAAACAAAGCTAGTGGAGGTGAT
Source organism: Odocoileus virginianus (assembly GCF_023699985.2). NCBI lineage: Eukaryota > Metazoa > Chordata > Mammalia > Artiodactyla > Cervidae > Odocoileus > Odocoileus virginianus. The sequence continues at coordinate 25,791,429 of NC_069686.1, forward strand.
GGAATCCCAGTTGAGCTATTTCAAATCCTAAAAGATGATGCTGTGAAAGTGCTGCACTCAATATGCCAGCAAATTGGGAAAACTCAGCAGTGGCCACAGGACTGGAAAAGGTCAGTTTTCATTCCAATCCCTAAGAAAGGCAATGCCAAAGAATGCTCGAACTACCTCACAATTCCACTCGTCTCACACGATAGTAAAGTAATGCTAAAATTCTCCAAGCCAGGCTTCAACAGCACATGAATCGTGAACTTCCACATGTTCAAGCTGGATTTAAAAAAGGCAGAGGAACCAGAGATCAAATTGCCAACATCCACTGGATCATTGAAAAAGCAAGAGAGTTTCAGAAAAACATCTATTTCTGCTTTATTGACGATGCCAAAGCCTTTGACTGTGTGGATCACAATAAACTGTGGAAAGTTCTGAAAAAGATGGGAATACCAGACTACCTGACCTGCCTCTTGAGAAACCTGTATGCAGGTCAGGAAGCAACTGTTAGAACTGTTAGAACCAGGAACAACAGACTGGTTCCAAATAGGAAAAGGAGTACGTCAAGGCTGTATATTGTCACCCTGCTTATGTAACTTATATGCAGAGTACATCATGAGAAATGCTGGGCTGAAAGAAACAAGTGGGAATCAAGATTGCTGGGAGAAATGTCAATAATCTCAGATATGCAGATGACACCACCCATATGGCAGAAAGTGAAGAACTAAAGAGCCTCTTGATGAAAATCAAAGAGGAGAGTGAAAAAGTTGGCTTAAAGTTCAACATTCAGAAAACTAAGATCATGGCATCCGGTTCCATCACTTCATGGAAAATGGATGGGGAAACAGTGGAAACAATGAGAGACTTTATTTTCTTGGGCTCCAAAATCACTGCAGATGGTGATTGCAGCCATGAAAGTAAAAGACACTTACTCCTTGGAAGGAAAGTTATGGCCAACCTGCTGCTGCTGCTGCTAAGTCACTTCGGCCGTGTCTGACTCTGTGTGACCCCATAGACAGCAGTCCACCAGGCTCCCCCGTCCCTGGGTTTCTCCAGGCAAGAACACTGGAGTGGGTTGCCATTTCCTTCAATGCATGAAGGTGAAAAGTGAAAGTGAAGTCACTCAGTCGTGTTTGACTCCTCGCGACCCCATGGACTGCAGCCCACCAGGACCCTCTGTCCATGGGATTTTCCAGGCAAGAGTGCTGAAGTGGGTTGCCATTGCCTTTACCAACCTAGACAGCATATTAAAAAGCAGAGACATTACTTTGCCAACAAAGGTCCTTCTAGTCAAGGCTATGGTTTTTCCAGTAGCCATGTATGGATATGATAGTTGGACTATAAAGAAAGCTGAGCACCAAAGAACTGATGCTTTTGAACTGTGGTGTTGGAGAAGACTCTTGAGAGTCCCTTGGGTTGCAAGGAGATCCAACCAGTCCATCCTAAAGATCAGTCTTGGGCGTTCATTGGAAGGACTGATGTTGAATTGAAACTCCAATACTTTGGCCACCTGGTGTGAAGAGCTGACTCACTTGAAAAGACCCTGGTGCTTGGAAAGATTGAGGGCAGGAGGAGAAGGGGATGACAGAGAATGAGATGGTTGGATGGCATCACCAACTTAATGGACATGAGTTTGGGTAAACTCTGGGAGCTGGTGATGAACAGGGAGGCCGGGCATGCTACGGTTCACCAGGTCGCAAAGGGTCGGACAGGACTGAGTGACTGAACTGAACTGAACTGCAATATGAAACATTAAGCTCTTAGGCTATTTTAATAGTTTATAAATATTTTAAAAGTAAAAATGTTCTTTTCTGCCTTTCCTTTATCAGTCCCTCCTCTGATTCTGAATAGAAGTTTAGGCTGGATCTTGTAAACTTACAGCGTTATACAAAAAGCTATAATTTGTACCTGTAACAAAGAACTTTGTAGTTATCAATAAATTGGAATATGATCTGGTTATTTAGAAAGTTTCCCCAATATGTCTGTTTGCTTGTTTTTAAATTCTCCTAATATATATCTCAATGATCTGGTCAGTTCAGTCAATTCTATTGACCAATGTATTCATTGCCAGTCAATTTAATCTGAATAGTGGATTTGTGTGAATAGATAGGACATAGTCAAATGCAAATTTGGATGTCCATCTAGCTAATTTGATCTGGGAACAGAGTAAACAATTACCATTATTGTGAAGGGTTGGGTCTACATAGCCAGACTTTCTATATTGGTCAGGATAAAATAATTGCCAAGTCCTAAACGTTTGTTGCTGTGTAGATCTGTTGTACAGCCACAAGCAATTTCACTTGGTTTATTCATTCTTCCTTTCTTCACTTCTAGAACATTATGGTTTAAATTGCAACCAACCTTTTGCACATTTGTTCTGACTTCTTTACGTTGTAACTACAATATAGCACATTTGAGGTCAAATCTGTACATTCTAATTACATAGAACCAAAAGCAGACAGGCCCCTGTGCACTTGTGAACCAAATACAACCAAATGTTTCCATTTGTGAACCCAAGATTACTGGGGAATTTCAAATATTTCTGTATTTCTGAACACAAAAGGGGCATGCTTTCAGCATTAAGGCAAAAAGTCTTTTTTTTTTTTTTTTTTACAAGGCTTGTAATAAATAAAAAATGTTTCTTTCCATGCGCTTGCCTAGAGTCTTGTTTTAGGAATTTCTTATATTTTCAGTAGAAATGTAGAAATGTTGTAGCTCCCTGAAATCTAAAAGGTGAAACTGACCAGCAATAAAAAGGAAATTGACTAGTCCAATTCCATTGCTTAAAGGAAAAGAAATTTAAGGATGTGGAGAAAGGCAGAAAAGTGTTTAAAAAAAATACATTTGTATTTTAAAAGTCTATTTTCATCTTCTAAATCCTTATTGAAAACAAGGCAATAAAATTTACATGACATAAATATATATGTGGTCAGGTATTTAGGAATAAAAACAAGTCTGGCACTGATTTATGGAATTCTTTGTGCTTTGACGTGACTAAGGGTGAAAGGTTCCTTTTGCTAAAAATAATGACACCCATACCTAAGAAAGCATCTGGATGCCATTCTTGGAACTTGAACACTTTGCTAAAAATCAGGCATGTGACCCTAGTAACCAGTCAGTCAGTCCATAATAAGTTTCTTTTTTTTTTTTTCTTAACGTCTTTTTGTCATACCCTTCTCAGTCATAGTTTTCTTTTTGAATACTGAGTGTTGGTATGTGAAGAAGCTCTTTCCTATGTGATGTTTTACATTATAGAATTGAATAGATATTTACTACATGATTTTAATTCTCTAAGATGCATTATTTTCCTGCTGTTAAATGAGTAACTTGACATATATGTCAAAGTGTGTGTGTATGAATATGTGTTGTCATTGGCAAGAGAGTTAACTTTTCTGGACCTAAGTTTCTAATCTAAAAATTCTCTATATGATATTCAAGGTGCTTTTCTTATAGTGTAAGTGTAGGAGTGCGAGTGGTTGCTGATGGTATATATAGGAATATATAAGGAATATAAGATGTAAAGTTTTCACACATCTATTTTATTTTATAATACTTACACACAAAAGTTATTTAATTGCATATTTAAGGCATAAAATAAATTAAAAATAGATAAAGAACATCAGGCAGCTGGTTTCAAGTGCTATAGAGTATTTCCTACCTTTCTTTTCTAGTGAAATTTTGTTCTGAAATTACATGAGTGAATCTTTGCCCTAACCCTATATTCACACTCTAAATTTGTTGTCTAATTAAATAAATAGTAAATGAAGAGCATAACAAAAAAGAAGTCATGGAAGGTCTGAATAGTTATCCTGGATTTAGAGATCACAGAGGAAGTAAGCAATTTGGGCACTGGTTTTCTCACTGTGAATTTAAAATAGACAAACCAGGAATTTTGGCCCTGTTAGTAAACATTTATCAGATGGTAAAGAATCTGCCTGAAATGCAGAAAACTGGGGTTTGATCCCTGGGTTGGGAATATCCTCTGGAGAAGGGAATAGCAATCCACTCCAGAGTTCTTACCTGGGATTCTCCAGGTAAGACAGAGGAGCCTAGTGGGCTACAGTCAATGGGGTTGCAAAAAGTCATATATGACTGAGAGACTAACACTATATATAGGGGAAAAGGATAGTTATTGGCAATAAGCTTTTTTTTTTTTGCTTCTAGTTCTGCCATGAGGCTTTTGGGGATCTTAGCTCCCCAGTTAGGGATCAAACCCAGCTCCGGCAGAGAAAGCACCAAGTCCTAACCACTGGACCATCAGGGAATTCCCAGTAATAAGCTTTAAACTCTCTTTTTTCACTTTATAAATTCAAATCTTTATGACAGCACATATAATAAGAAACATGAATATAATATGCTATTTGAGTAAGTATTACACCTTATGGTTATCAATGATAAATTTTGTCACTAAACCTTGATATCTAACTTTATTTACATATTTCTTTTATATATTCATATACTCTTGAGCAACAAATAATTGTCTTGGGCATAAAGTTGCCTTTTTTTGTGAGAATATTCCTTCTAAAATATATATTATTAAGCAAGGAAGGAGAAAGAGGATGATGCCTCCTAGGTAAGATAAATCAACAGTAATCCCAACTGACTCTCCTCCTACTCATGTATCTATGATTTGTATATCACCAGCTACAGACACAGCATTGTTTTTAGAAATCAGGTGTCTGTCATGTTGTAGGCTCTTAATGCATTCATTTAACAAAATGAGTTTTACTGAGCACTTATAACTCTCTCGGCTCTGGTCCAAGTGCTAGGAACAGAGCAGTGACCACAACAGGAAATTTATACCTGCTATATGTTAATCACTCAGTCATGTCCAACTCTTTATGACCCCATGGACTGTAGCCTGACAGGTTCCTCTGTCCATGGAATCCTCCAGGCAAGAATACTGGAGTGGGTTGCCATTTCCTTCTCAACCTTCTCCAGGAGACCTCTCAACCCAAAGACTGAACCCAGGTCTCCTGCATTGCAGGCAGATTCTTTACCATCTGCGACTCCAGGGAAGTCCTGCTATAGTGAGTTTAATTCGGGCCTCCAAAAGACAAGTTCATTCTGAACCTCAGAATGTAAACTAATTTGAAATAAGGGGCTTTGCAGATGAAATTAAGGTAAGAATCTCAGGATAAGATTAGGGTGAGTTCTAAATCCAATAATTTATAAGACAGATAAGGAGAAGATACAGACAGAAGAAGGCCATGTGAGAAATAAATTTCTGTTGTTTATAAGACACTCAGTCTAGAATATTTTCCAAATGGAATAAGTACATTCAATATTCAATATTTTCCAAATGTACTTATTCCAAGTGGAATAAGTACATTCAATATTCACTTCCTATGTTTCCTAACAGATATGACCAATGCTTATAAATAATGAATATTCAAGGCAGATGGATATTCATAGAATACTATATGGGAATAGTCATTTCATTTTATGTTCTATACTTCTTAGTCGGGGCAGTCAGAAATGAGAACTATGGCAAAAAGTGGTGTTGGTACTAAGATACTATTTTTTATTATTTTAGTAATAGTATATTAATCAGATAGGTTACCATATCTAAAATTTCTGAATTTTTTTAAACTTTAATGGACTGCTAAAAGTTGAAAGGCATTTTCATTTAAAACTAATAAAATGCTCTTTTTCTAAAATAGTACTTTTGATCATTGTAATTCCATATTTTATTTTAATAGCTGTTTGCTTAATAATTATCTCTCATAGATGGTAAGATCACAGAAGGGGTCCAACATATAACTTTGGGTTTTCTTTTTTACTCCAGTAGTACCCAAACTATACCTAAAACATAATATAGTATGGGTTCAAAATATTTATTCACTGAATTACAAGTTAATAATGTCTATAGTCACTGATGCTGATGATGTCATGTTCTTATCTCTAAACCAGTTATGGGCAGGGGCAAGGCAGAGATGGAGGATTGGATGCATTCAGGTTTTGGTGTGCATCACATGCTCCATCCTTGAAAGTAATAAGGTCAGTCATCTTCAACCAAAGCATATCCACTGGGAATAGGAAAAAATATCCTCACTGATTTTCTTCTGGAGGCCAATCTTGAGACAAAGATTTAAGTGCAAATAGATTATTTGGAAGGCAATCTCACAAACACTGATGGAGTGATAAAAGAGCAGACTCTATGATTTCAATACCTCTGGACCATGAAATTTTTGCACCTTGCTTTATGTCCCTGGATATGTTCCAGTGTCTCCTAGTTTATGGTCTATGGGAACTTGAATAGAATTTGTTTCCTTGAATAGATTTGTTGTGTGAAAATTGTATAAATCTTAATTTTATTGAATTGATTCATGGTGCTTTACAGATCTACTATATCCTTCTACTTTTCTGTATATTCATTCTATCGATTTTTTGAGAGTTTGATATTAAAACTCCAACTAAAATTTTTAATTTATTTACTTAAATAATTGTAATATATAGTGGAACTATATGTATGTTTGTCCTGTATTTTCCAAGCCTCCTGAAACATGTTATCACACTTCCATAATTTAAAAAATAAAAAAAGAAGAGAAAACAGAGAAAAATAAAAAAGAAAAGGGCAAAGAGAAACACTGATGGGGAAGTCATGAAGTGAGACATGAAGATTAGGTTGCCAGTAAGTGATCACTAATTGAGCAAGTTGCCACAATTGGTAACTGAGGCCTAATCCTACTGGGAAACCCTGATTACCTCCATCTGAGAGAGAAGGGAAATTTATACCCCAACTTCTATCAGTCATTGACTAAGACACATTCCTGAAGAAGTTAATTCCCCAGCACCTTGTCATACCAGCTACAAAGAGAGAAGAAACTCTGGAAACCAGAGAAAGTCCCTCAGGCAGAGATGTAAATGTTGGCACTTAGGAGCTGGGCCATTCTGCACTGAGTTGGTAAAATACAAGCAGACATGGACTAGGTACCAATAACATCTACTACAGGCGACCCCCTCAAAACAAAAAAAGGAGCGTGATTGCCTTAGCAAGGGACAATGGAACCTGGGCAGCAACATAAATAAGAAATCACATTGCTTCTTGGTGTTTAACCTGAATCTGTTTAAGTCTAAAGCAAATGTTAATTCCATTGTTCCTTGGGAGAAAGCAAGGCATAGTTATTAATGTGAATGCAGATGATCTTTGATCAAAAAGTGAATGTCCTCTTCAGTAATATAAGTTGTTTTGAGCTGTCTCTGAAAACTATTGCATTTCACTGGGGGAAGGTATGCAAAGTAGGAAGTCCAGAAATATCTGGAGTAACAGGCAAATTTGGCCTTGGAGTACAGAATGAAGCAGGGCAAAGGCTAACAGAGTTTTGCAAAGAGAATGCACTGGTCTTAGCAAACACACTCTTCCAAAAACACAATATAAGACTCTACACATGGACATCACCAGATGGTCAATGTTGAAATCAGATTGATTATATTCTTTGCAGCCAAAGATGGAGAAACTCTATACAGTCAGCAAAAACAAGACTAGAAGCTGACTGTGGCTCAGATCATGAACTTCTTATTGCCAAATTCAGACTCAAATTAAAGAAAGTAAGGAAAAACACTGGACCATTCATGTATGATCTAAATCAAATCCCTTATGATCATAGACTGGAAGTGATAAATAGATTAAAAGGATTAGATCAGATAGAGTGCCTGAAGAACTATGGATGGAGGTTCCTAACATTGTACAGGAGGCAGGGATCAAGACCATCCCAAGAAAAAGAAATGCAAAAGGCAAAATGGTTGTCTGAGAAGGCTTTACAAAAAGCTGTGAAAAGAAGAGAAGCAAAAGGCAAAGAAGAAAAGGAAAGATATACCCATTTGAATGCAGAGTTCCAAAGAATAGCAAGGAGAGATAAGAAAGCCTTCCTCAGTGATCAATGCGAAGAAACAGAAGAAAACAATAGAATGAGAAAGACTAGAGATCTCTTCAAGAAAATTAGAGACACCAAGGGAAAATTTCATGCAAAGATGAGCTCAATAAAGGACAGAAATGGTTTGGACCTAACAGAAGCAGAAGATATTAAGAGTTGGCAAGAATACACAGAAGAACCATACAGAAAAAGATCTTCATGACCCAGATAATCACTATGGTATGATCATTGACCTAGAGACAGACATCCTGGAATGTGAAGTCAAGTGGGCCTTAGGGAACATCACTGTGAACAAAGTTAGTGGAGGTGATGGAATTCCAGCTGAAATATTTCAAATCCTAAAGGATGCTGTGAAAGTGCTGCACTCAATATGCCAGCAAATTGGGAAAACTCAGCAGTGGCCACAGGACTGGAAAAGGTCAGTTTTCATTCCAATCTCTAAGAAAGGCAATGCCAAAGAATGCTCAAACTACCTCACAATTCCACTCATCTCACAAGATAGTAAAGTAATGCTTAAAATTCTCCAAGCCAGGCTTCAACAGCACAAGAACCATGAACTTCCAGATGTTCAAGCTGGTTATAGAAAAGGCAGAGGAACCAGAGATCAAATTGCCAACATCCGTTGGATCATCAAAAAAGCAAAAGAGTTTCAGAAAAACATCTATTTCTGCTTTATTGACGATGCCAAAGCCTTTGACTGTGTGGATTGAAATAAACTGTGGGAATTTCTTAAAGAGATGGGAAAACCAGATCACCTTACCTGCCTCCTGAGAAACCTGTATGCAGGTCAGGAAGCAACAGTTAGAACTGGACATGGAACAACAGACTCATTCCAAATCAGGAAAGGAGTACATTAAGGCTGTACATTGTTACCCTGCTTATTTAACTTATATTCAGAGTACATCATGAGAAACATTGGGCTGGATGAAGCACAAGTTGGAATCAAGAGTGCTGGGAGAAATATCAATAACCTCAGATATGCAGATGACACCACTCTTATAGCAGAAAGTGAAGAAGAACTAAAGAGCCTCTTGATGAAAGTGAAAGAGGAGAGTGAAAAACTTGGCTTAAAACTCAACATTCAGAAAACTAAGATCATGACATCTGGTCCCATCAAATTATGGCAAATAGATGGGGAAACAATGGAAACAGTGACAGACTTTATTTAGGGGGGCTCCAAAATCACTGCAGATGGTGACTGCAGCCATGGAATTAAAATACGCTTACTCCTTGGAAGAAAAGTTATGACCAACCCAGACAACATAATAAAAAGTAGAGACATTACTTTGCCAACAAAGGTCCATCTAATGAAAGCTATGGTTTTTCCAGCAGTCATGTATGAATGTGAGAGTTGGACTATAAACAAAGCTGAGCACCAAAGAATTGATGCTTTTGAACTGTGGTGTTGGAGAAGACTCTTGAGAGTCTCTTGGACTACAAGGAGATCAAACCAGTCCATCCTAAAAGAAATCAGTCATGAATATTCATTGGAAGGACTGATGCTGAAGCTGAAACTCTAATCCTTTGGCACCTGATGTGAAGAACTGACTCTATGGAAAAGACCCTGATGCTGGGAAAGTTTGAAGCTGGGAAGCAAAGGGGACAACAGAGGATGAAATGGTTGGACAGCATCATTGACTCAATGGACATGAGTCTGAGTAAACTCTGGTAGTTGGTGATGGACAGGGAGGCCTGGCGTGCCGCAGTCCATGGGGTCGCAAAGAGCTGGACACGACCAAGCAACTGAACTGAACTGCACTGTGAGAAAGTATGATAAAGAACAAAACTTGTATCTTTTCTGTAAAGAATTAGACTTCACTGCATTCCATATCAGTCATGGAAGAGGCAGGTCCCAAAAAGAACGTGAGGAGTTGTAAGTTTGCCTTTAAATTACGCTAAGGTTATGGTACATTAAGAGTCATCTTTCTGAAAATGATGGCAGTAGGCCATGGACACAGAGGAGGGCTGGCATGCCCCAGGGTACTCCTAGTAAAATGGAAATATCCTCTGTGGGCCAAGAGCTAAACTTAGAATTAGTCTTATAATGACAAAAGTAGCTAATTGCTTTTAGTGTTTCTTTTTTTTGTTGTTACGCATCAGATACAGTAATGCATTCTTATATTTAATACTCTCTACATCTTTTTAAAGTAAACATTATTTTTATTCTCATTTGTATTGGTTTTCTATTCCTGCAGTGAAAATTACCACAAACTCAGCTACTGAAAACTTAGAAAGTTTCTCCTCTTATAGTTCTGCGGGTCAGATTGTGTTGGGAAGAATCTGTTTTCTGGCTCATTCATGTAGTTGGCAGAAATCAGTTCTTGGCAATTGTGAGATTGATATCCTGGTTTCCTCAGCTCTCAGCTAAGGCCAGTTCCCGGCTTCTAGAGATCACACATTCCATGGCTTGGCTCCTTCTTTTTCCAGATGCAAAGCCAGCTCTGTGACTTGAGTTCTACTCAAGCTTCAGATTTCTCCTGCCTCTTCCTCTGCCGCATTGTTATCGATGACTTCTTTCACTTTTAAGGGCCTATGGTATATACTGGACTTCCCTAGTGGCTCAGATGGCAAGGAATCTGCCTGCAATGCAGGAGACTGGGGTTCGATCCTTGGGTCAGGAAGATCCCCTGGAGAAGGGAATGGCTACTCACTCCAGTATTCTTGCCTGGAGAATTCCATGGACAGAGACGCTGGTGGGCTACAGTTCATATTGTTTACTAGGCCTGTCCAGATATTCTAGCATAGTTTCACTATTTGAAGGTCCATAACCTTAGTTCCATCCACAGAGTTCCATTAGCTATGTAACATAACAGTCACAGTTCAGAGAGATATGGGTATGGATAGCTATGTTGGAGGGGTAGCTTTCTTCTGCTGACCACAGTCCACACTCTGGCTCCCAAAGATTCATGTCTACCCCCTCATGCAAACCACTTGGTGTGGAATGTGCCATAATTATCTTTATACCCCAAGAACCTGGAATATTCTTAACACTCAAGAGATTAATAAGTGGATGATATTTTTGAATTCTTGCTTTGAGTATTGCTTTCCATGAAGCAATCTTCTTTCACCCTCCCAGTAGTGTTGGAAAGATTTACTCACTGAGTCACTGGTATTTAAGTGTGAACTGAACAGCTCACTTCTTTTCATATTAGATGCCCAGGTACAGAGGAGCAATAGAAAATTTTTAAATATTAAAAGAAAATTTAAAAGGGCATTAAAATGGAAGCTATCATGGAGGAAAACTATATCCTGGCTGAATATTCCTAGGACCTCCTAGAAAGAAAAAAAAAAAAATACTGAAGTGTTTTTAAATCAATATAATTTCAATCTGTGGAAACTAAACAATTTAGTATAAACCTTAGTCTATCTTCAGGGATATAGAAGAGAAAAATAAAATTCTTCTTTTCTTCTTTCATGACTTTTATATTTGCAGTTACCCAAGGTGAAAACAAGTTCTGTTGATCTTATTGCAGGAAGTTGACTGAAACTATCCTCTGTTTCCATTGTTTTTCTGCTGGTTGAGCTAATCACACATGGGTTAGTAAAAGAGCCTCATAATTCACATGTTTACCTCAAATCTCCTTGGTTCTAATTTGACCCTCTACATCATGACCCAAACTCCTTTCCTAAATTAGTGATCTGATTACCTCCTCCTCTAGTTGAAAAGTGTTCAATACTTCTTCAGTTCCCTTATCATGCAATTCAAGGTCCTCCCAACCTCATTTTAACCCCACTTGGAGTTCAGGCTTTAGACATCAATAGACCTAGTCTAAAATTCCAGCCCCACTCCTTATCTGCTAGGTGATAGGAGCCAAGTCACGTAACATCTTTAATGTAACTTCCCTATTTGTATAAATGATACAGTGCAGGATTTTACCAAGAATTTGGGATACATGTCAAGCTCCTGGAACCTAGAAAATGTTTGTAAGTTGTAGTTGTCACAGTAACCTGTATACTCTCACTCCCTACGCTGCTCACTGTGTGCCCCAAAATCTGGGTGAGCTGGATTGACATTTATGGTACTCATAAAGATCCATATACTCTTATGTGTGCATATGTGTTAGTTGCTCCATCATGTCTGACTCTTTGCAGTCCCATGGACTATAGCCCACCAGGCTTCTCTGTTCGTGGAATCCTCCAGGCAAGAATACTAGAGTGAGTAGCCATTCCCTTTCCCAGGGACCTTCCCAAGCCAGGGATTGAACATGAGTCTCCTGCATTGCAGGCGGATTCTTTATCATCTGAGCCACCAGGGAAGCCATATACCATTATGCCTCCAAGCTTTTATTCATACAACTTCATTTATTTCAAAGCCTTTCTACTGATATTTTAAACCTGGAAAGAATCTCTTCTCCTCTCTAACTTTTGCCACCTTTCTAAAGATATCCTGCTCTTTCTTGGCCCATGGGGCCACTCACTTCCACCTCCATGCTCCTACTGCACTTCTTTCAAACCACTGGCATTTACCACCTGTGTCAACACTTATCCTATAAGTGAATTTCTTCTCACCAGAGGGTGAGTTTCCCACAGCCAGATCTGGTGTCTTACTCATGGTTCCATCACTCTCAGGTGTGATGGTGGACTCTCAGTGGCTGCTCAGCAAATATTTATGGTACTAAATCATAGCACATCACCTAAAGACAGAGTGTTGATGCTGGTCTGTAACACCTCTTCCAAAGCCAAAATAATTAATCATCATTTTCCATAGTGTTTATTATTACTATCATTACAAATATTATTTTGGATTCTCTTAAAGTACAATGAGCTAAACAGTCACCGATGATGACTTTCCTGGAGTTTTCTTCACAATTGAATTCAATATTTAATTCATATTTTGTTCCCCAAACTAAATGCCCACATTAAAAATGTATATATGTAAGTAAATATGAATAGCGGCATTCTTATGAACAATTGTATGATAGAAGGAAGTTAGATGGCTGAAGGATTCTGGTCAGAAAACACATTTTACAAGTAAGCTTCTAGGAGGTTATTTTAAACAACACTGAGGGGAAAAATTATTTGAAACATGAAAAATGCCTTTCTACTGTCCCTCTAATGGATGTACTTTAAAGAAAGCCAAGGGGAATTTTAAGCTCCACATACATTTTATGAACATTCACATGAATATCTATGACTAATCTCAAGTGCATTTGAATAAAAATTAGAACAATTTTGATGTTCCAAGTTGAATTATTAAGTAAAAATATTCAGTTATCAGATAGTTAATTAAGTGGAACTGACTGTATTCATTAAAATATTTGTTCCAAACAAATGTATTTAACATTCAGATATTATGCAGAATAGGTGACAATTGCATATCTCCATGGAGATCAATAATGGGATTCAGATCATTGTGTAAAGAGTCTGCAAGTTTAATGCAGAGAGAATGTCATTATTATTTCTCTCTTAATGATGGTCATTATGCGCAAACACTGATTGAATTCCATTTGTTACCTGCATTTGAGCTGAGAGGAATAATTACAATTTAAGTGTCTCCATTAAAATTCATAAAAGAATATGAATGCAAAAATTGTACTTGAAACTGACAAAATATACTTTGAGGATATAAATTGTGTTTTCTGATAGGCCTTTTGAAAGTATTAAAAATAGCTTCATTTTAATAAGATGACATATAAAGATCATGTGCTATCCTCACCTTTATGTAAATTTTAATGCTGCAATACATGACTAATAATAAAAAGTAAAGAAATTAATTTTTAAAAAGTAAAATCAATTAAACAATGTGCAGTTAGCACTCATACTTTTGAGGACTGGGTCATAGTCATCCTTTTTTTTAAGTGTTTTTAACTGCTGTGTGATATTAAAATCATGTCCGTCATTACATATATTGGTGATATCTTTCTACCACCTACCACAGTTGACAGCTAATAGATTTAAGGAATGGACAGATGTAAATTAAATGTGCTGTGTTCACTTTCATTTATTGGGCATACACTTTTTCAATCTGTTTTGCCCTGTTCCACATCTGTATAATTTCAGGTGCTAACAGTTAGCAATTTATGAGCCACACAAATGCAGTTTTCAGTTGATTAATCAGCATTTTTCCCAGAGTGAAGTGAAATGTACTAAGATGTCATATGGGATGCCACTGAGCCTTAAATGTCTTGCCTTTAGTAACCTAGGTGAGTTTGCTAAGTCTGATGAAAGAAGGTTGAGTATTTGATGCCACAGAAACCACAAATGAAATGACCACAATGGAGCTGTGACACATTTGTGCCGCTCATCAAGCTGGAGAAGCATCTGAAGAGAAACATGATGTTTTCCTTCTGTACCAGACATTCTTCTCTCACTCTGCTTCAGAACTTCAAAAGTACAGTGTCATGAATTTAAAGTGTTTCTATTATAATACTATATGTTTTTACACTGTTAAGCAAGAATAAGGAAGTCAGAGATTTTTGTGTGATGAAGTTCTTTATGTCTTATCTCATCCACTTTCATTATTTTACAGGTGAGAAAACCAAGGGCAAGAGATGCAACATGATTAAAACACTTTCAAATGTTAGTGGTCACCTGAACTCAGATCCTTTGCCATTGACCACAACATTTTTTATAAGGAGTATTTTTGGACATTATTATCTGTCAACATGTTCACATATATTCATTCTTGTCATTTTATTTTGTCATCTACATATGGGATTTTTTTTAAACCCTGTTCACTTAGAGTATCATGTTTTAAAGAAATATGAAGAATAAGAACTTTGTGGCTATGTTGGCAATGGCTAAAATGGCTGTAGATGTAATAAAATTACCTGCGCTACAATCAGAAACCATAAATTGTAGTCCTTTAATGCATGAATATTTTTAGACTGCCTAATTATGTATATCCATAATTTTCTTGAGTTTCTATATTCCCAATCTTGCCAGTTGATCACTTTGAGGCAAAATGCAAAGATTATAATTATACTTGGCAATGTCAACACTGGCAATAATACTTGGCAATTTTGAATGAGATTCTGATTCTCTGGAAACAGGAGAAAAGACAGGGGAAGAGTGGGGACTTAGAGCAGGGAACAGACAGGGTTCCCATGAAGCCTCTGTCCTTGCTGAGATACCTACAACCATGAAAAAAAGAAATAGGAGAGAGGAGAGGACAGGACAAAAGGGAAAAGCAAAGGAGCTTGAAAATAGCGGACTTGGAAATCAGTGATTTTTTGCTGAAATAGGCGATAGGACACAAATGCTTGCATAGCATCTATCTTTATTTGTGAATACTCTTTTAGAGACTAGAACCCTCTACAAACAGAGTATCCATATAGCAACTGAGCACAGACTCGTTAAAAGTATTAGGATTGAGGCTGACATAAATTAGCAATGATTATTGTACTATTATTTTAAATGGGAGGAAAAAGACCTTGTCCCTTTTAAAGAAACGAACATACTTACCTTCAAGAAGTCGAACAATGTTTAACAGGCTAATGTGTGAATGTAACCTAAGCTTTTGATTCTATCAGTACCTACTAATAGCAGTTCAGCTCAACTGGGATTAAATCATAAGTATAAAAAAAGCACGAGGAAAATAGCTGCCAATTGAATATCTTAACTAGTTCTTCTTGATTGACCTCACACTCTGCTGTTTGAACCTCCGTTCCTCAGGTATGTAAATCTCACTGGATGCCTAAGCACAGTGCTTTCTAAATCTGTGGTGAAACTTACACCAATCATTTTTCCAGCATGTTCAAGCTAATCAGATGCTATCCTTCGTCACGCCTTATTTCTCAGTCCTCTGACAAGGCAAGAGAAGTTCATGGCAACCATAATTTATCCTTATAATTCTTTTGGAATTATTCAATGCATGCAACAGGAAGTGGGCAGTTTCTGGAATGAAGAATCAGTCTTAATTGGTTAAAAAGACTGAAATGGCTAAA